>NC_056741.1:458360902-458365902 GCF_019279795.1 Protopterus annectens | reverse complement strand
CACACACACACACACACAAACACACACACACACACACACACACACACACACACACACACACACACACACACATACACAGTAAGACGCTGTCTGGTTCGATTCTCAGCTAGAGCGTCTTCTGCGTGGAGACATGCGTGAATGGGCGTACCTTCATTGAAGGTTGTGCGTCAGGGCTGGCAACTTGGCATGTAAAAATCAACTGCCAATCATTAGCGGACCGGAGTTCCGCTGTGGCGACCCCTAACCGGGAAAAGCCGAAAGACACAACAACTCTGTTAGTATTTGTACCTTGTCTGACTCCTCATTCTTCATTAGCCTTCTAGTCGAGCCAGTCTTTTTTAGTTTACATCAAATATGCATCCTGGTTGTTCATTTATGTTTACAAATGTGTTGTGTAGCAATAGTCCGTGGTGGTGCAGTGGTTAGCGTTGCTGCCTCACAGCAAGAGGCTCTCCAGTTCGATCTTCAGCTGGGGTGTCTTCTGTGTGGAGTCTGCATGTTCTCCCTGTGGTCGTGTGGGTTTCCTCCGGGTGCTCCGGTTTCCTCCCACATCCCCAAAGACATGTTGCAAGTGGATTGGACACTCTAAAATTGGCCCTAGGCATGAGTGTGTGCATGTGTGTGCCTTCTGTGGAAGGTTGGGCGCTTGGCTGGCAACTCGACATCGTAAAAGCTCCACTGCCAATCATGAGAGGACAAGGTGATCCGCTGTGGCGACCCCTAACCAGGAAAAGCTGAAAGAGAGAGAGAGATATTGAGACAGATAGCAATAGTCCCTTCAGTGATAATACTACCTTTTAATGTTCTTAAATCATTCAGGCACAGCACTTGATTATGCAAATTTCTGAGATTTTTCCATACTAGAGTAGGCGAGTTATTTAGTTAATTAATTGCTAAAGTTTATATTAAACAACAGTGTTTGTACTATAAGTACAAAACAAGTCTTGCATCTCCCAAGGCAAACATATGTCTAGTGATTGCCATGACAACTACAGAAAAGCTACTAAAAGCTGTCAGTAATATAGATTACCATGTTCTTATACTTTATACATTCTTTGTACAGCCAAGCAATGTCAGAAAATATAAATATTTTCAGAATTTTATTGCTGTATGCTAGACTGCCAGCAATCTGGTTCTTACTTCAGATTACACCGATTTATATGAGTCGCCCTCTAGTGGACTGTTACAGGATTTAGTCTAAAAAAACAAAGCAAAAGTGTGTTAGTACACACTGACAGAAAACACTGAAATACACTGGTGATGTTACCTTTAAATGCACTATCACAGGTTTTACCATACAGCTACTCCAGTTTTTGTATTAACAGCAGCCCTTCTTTAGGAATTGCTTAATAAATTAGGGGGTCCTCTTAGTCCAAAAGCTTGAATAACTGTATGGTAAAACCTGTGATGATGGTTCAGTACATGGTCATACATCACCTCTGTGTTCCAATGTCCTCCAAAATCAGATGAGAGACTGCACAATTGAATTAGGCTGACAGAACTGTCCACAGTCCACCCTTCTAACATAAGGCTGGGATGTGAAGGGGTATGAACATGTTATCACTAGATTTAGCTTGACACTCAGAAGTACTCTCATCTCCCTCTAGAGCCAGTAGAACAAGAGTTAAGGGTTTAATCCCCCTCACCAGGTGTTTTGGGAGACATCCAGTACTGAAACATCAGTCAGGTATGAGAAAGATACAAACAGCTGATGCCATCGTTTCAATGATGCCTCAGTTTCATGGTCTGTCCATCCCAGATCACACTCCGGGGTGAACCAAAATCTACTTTTGTACTTATGAGTGAGGAGCCAGGGATTTTGCTATGTATTTTTTAAAGTATCCTTATATTTTCAATAACATTCAACACAATTGCATAATAAAGAACATTTTTTACATGAGCACAGGCAATGTAAATACAAAATACACACATAACCAGTCTATAGATAAAAACATGTTAAAGTAAATTATAAATTAAAGTGAATAATATACTAAAAGAAAATGACTGCAAGGCTACCCAAGAATATGTATATATTCCCTTGCTAAGAGGCTTTCCCATGTTATATATTGTTTTCATTTACCCACCCTTCTACTTGGATGATTCTTTGTAATAACACATGCTCATGTGATGTATACAGGCAAACTGTTTTGTGGTGTTAGAATAAATACAAGAGCATGTCAAATGTAGTAGAAATAGAGAGCTGAAAAAAAAATTAAGGTTAGTACACTTGGAATTATTATCATACAGCACTTGATTCAAAGGTTCTATTCTCACCTGGCTGCCATTAGTGTGGAGCCTGCTTGTCTTCTCTGGGCTCTGGGCCCAGTTTTGCTCAGATGTATGAAGGTAGATGAGCTGGTGATATTCTCAACTACCAACAGCTATTTGTGTGTGTGAGTGCAAGTAAGTGTGTGTGTGTGTGTGTGTGTGTGTGTGTGTGTGTGTGTGTGTGTGTGTGTGTGTGTGTGTGTGTGTGTGTGTGTGTGTGTGTGTGTGTGTGTGTGTGTGAGTCTGTGGGTGTATCCTGTGGTGGACTGGTACCCAGTCCACAACAGGTTTGCTGCTTTAACACTGTTGCTTGAGGCAGTAAGTAACAGTTCCCTCATCATCTTGAATAGCATAAAGTATGAAGCAATGAATGAAGGAATTGACAAGGGTGTCAAAATTCAGAATCTCACTGACTCATACCTCTCAAATGTCCAGATTTTTGCCTCATATTTTTGATCTGCTCCTCATAAAATGTGTGGTTTTCTGGCAAATCACTAAGTACTGAAGTTACTAAATAATGACCTTCAGACTTCATACCCTTCGGAAAATGCATGCTAACACAAAACCTGTTGATCAAACTTTATAAGATTAATATTTATAATCTGTCCCTATTTTGGGGCCTTTGCTCCCCCCCCTTATTTTTGGTTTTGTCAAGATTTTTTGCACTAAGACATTGAGAGCTTTGCACTGACTGATGAAAAAATTGTTCTCTAATGCAAGTGAAAACATCAATCTAATCAACATAGGAAATATTTAGATGCCCAACTATCTAACAGTAAATATCTTTTGAAAACCGTATAAAGTATTACACTTCTCAAAAATTACAATAATTGTACTTTAAAAATTAACTTGTGTTATACTGATAAACTATATTTGAATGCAAATGTACTTTAAGTACTCATAACTGCCACTATGATTGCTGACTTAACACAGCTTAAGCAAGATACAACTCTCATCTAACTTTCTAAGGAAATTATTTTTCTTAAATAACATATTAATGGTTAAACACATGCAATAATGACTAAAGTTATACAGAGGTGCCATCTACATTTTAAGATAATAAGAGCACTCTAGATCCAAGACCACAGATCAATAATTTTCTTGTCAGTAGCACTGTCTGCTAATGACATCCACTGGCAATGCAGCTCATCAGTGAGGATATACGTGCAGTATGTAGTGTAGAAAAACATGGACTCAGAAATAACTCACAACTCTTGGAGATGTAGGAGTGCATCCTGATGCAAATCAGAAGGCGTACTCCCAGGTCTACGTCAGCTTGTGTCTCTGCATCCCTACACATTCTCTTCATCTTGACTTGTTTCTAGGCTTGGGTTTCCTGATGACATGCTGCATGCATGTTGTCTCCATCAGTGAGTTGCACCATCAACAGATGTCATTCAAAGAGCTGTGCCAGCAGTTAGGTGACTGGACAGCTGGATGGATCTTTGCATAGTAACTTCATAGCTTCCAAGAGGATGTAATACAGAAAAGTGAAACTGGGAATAAAGTTACTATACCTGCAGTTACAACCAACTCTGAAAGCATTAAATATCCTTAAAAGACACGTTCCTGCTATTTGGCCCAGCCTCATGGAGTGATGGGATGAAGTCCTGACTATAGAGCCAAGCCATGTTCACCTAGCAGTGTGGGTACTGAAGAGGCCAAGCATGAGGGAATGGGGTTGAGTGGCCAATGCCAGTTCACCCATCCTAAGGGAGGGAGACAGCTAGGCCTTTCACATTGGTGGCAGCTGCCAGTAGAAGAGACAGTATTTATGAAAGTATGTAGGCAGACTGTTGCTGTTGAAGTAGTGCAAGTGTCACTGAGATGGGGTGGTAGACATATGTGGGATCTCACATGTGTTTCTCTGTCCCATCAGGCATCATGAGTTTGCAAGGTGCCTACCGAACACGGGTTAGGGTGGATGAGGAAGGAACCCCCAAGGAACCACCATCTAGCTTGTTCCATAATGACCCACTCTCACCTACTGGGGGAACAAATGGTTTTATAAAGCCCACCAGATGGGAATGAATGGGCCATAGGGTTTTTGCACAGTCTGGGAATGGTTAACTCATGCTCTTGGAAGCTGTGCTGATGGGTCCCAGAAAGGACAGCCAGAGAATGGAGTGCCAGGACCCTTGCTGATTTCTGATAAATATTGGACTGACTATGTGATTTCTCATGACACTGGTTTTGCATTAGAGTTGCAAATTTTCTAATGAATCATCTTCTTTGTCTAATTCCAGCACTTGTGAAAGTACACCACTAGTTATTTTGTTCATTATAGTGTATAACCTTAGGAATTTTAATGGACAGCAAAGCACATTTATGAATCAAAGACTATAAGTAGATGGGAAGAGCTAGAGGTAAGTGAGAATGAGCGGTGGAAGGCTGTCATGATAAAGGAACAAGGGGGACCTGTAGGTATGTTATGAGAGGGAGGGGCACGGATTCTGTCAAGTCACAGCACACTGAAAATTCACTTTGTCGAGCAGTAACCATCTAAGACAATCTATCAACTCCAAAAAAGGATCAGTAAATGGATCTGCCCTCCTGTGTGGTAGCACTCACTTTGCCCACTTCCTGGTATTCTCATTAGGCATTTCAAAGACTGCTCCACTTGTTTGTTTTTCTCATTGAGTTGGAGTTCAATGGATTGTTGGTAAGTGGTAAGTGGGGGGTTGTGAGAACACTAGTATGACAAAAGGAAGGCATGTGGGGAATGAATGATA
>NC_056741.1:458269301-458358465 GCF_019279795.1 Protopterus annectens | reverse complement strand
TATTTGTTCCTTGAAAAATTATAATCATTTCATGTGGTCATTTGTTAATGCTGACATGATACTATTGTGCAATTAGTTGACATTACAAATACAGTTTATGTTGTCATTCAGTTAAAACACATAAAGCCCTTTGGTTGAACTGTTCATTATGTTTAGTGCATACGTGACAGGTGGCAGAGGAATTTACCAAAAACAAAGAGGAGAAAAGGAAGAGAGGGTTAGGTGGCCGACTGCATGTAAGCTGCATATAACATTAGAGGGGTTAATATGGAACAGAGGGAGCCAGGGCTACGCAGACTAAGAAAGATGTGGTAAGCACAGTCATTAAGGCTTGGAAAACTGTTTGGACATTGTAGGGCCAGAGGGGTGCCAAGAGGAGTGGGTGGAGAGGATATAGTAATAATCTGAGAAGTAGAACAAATATCCCTTACTGAAGGGTTCTAGAGATCATTGATGAATGAGCTGTGGAAAAATGTATGGGCTGAATTTAAGGGAGTGGCTGACATATCCTGTAAAAAGGCAGTCAAGGCAGTACGAAGAGGAAAGAAAGCAAGAAATTCCTGTATAATCTCAACAACTATATAATTATATAAACTTTACCTCTTGTAATATAATTTGTCTGTTGTTGTAATCTGTCTGTAAGTATCAAACGTTCATGCTTTCTCAGGCTGAGACTTAAATTGGCCATTTACAATCAGTACTCTATCCCTGTTAGCAAATTTAAATCAGTCAATCAGCCAATCAATCAATCAATCATGGATACAGCTGGAAAAGGGTAAGTGGGAGTACATATAGGGGGTATAGATGAGTTATTAGAACAAAGGGATGGTATGCACTGTGCAGCAACTAAAAACAGAGTAAGATATGGAAAGATAACTGGGTATAGCCAGGCATGTGAGAAATGCTTAGATACCGAAGGTACTGGATACAGTGTAGGGCTTACAGCTGAAGATGGTACACAAATGGTATAAACCTCCGATTTGCCTACAAATTGACATGGCTGAGAATCTCAGATGAGTGCTGAGTATGTGGACAGGCAGGGGCTGTCAATTTGCATATGTTGTTGAAATGTGTGTGGTCTAGAAAGATGTCAGACAGAGTACTGATGCAGTGGAAAAGTATATATGGGTAAGTGTTTGCTATGCATAGGGATAGGGAACGGGGTAGAATATAAACTGTAGAACGAGGAGGTCTTCATAGCAGTTTGAGTTAAAAATGAAATTACAAAGAAATAGTTCATGAGAGAAGATATGGAAGAAAGGAACATAAGGTGACTATGAAGATGAGTAGTGTAAGAATGAGTCATCCAGACAGTAAGAAGAGGGGGATTGGGAGTGATGAAGTAGTATATCTGGAAAGGAGTTCTGCAGGCAAATATGGAATGTCTTTTCTGAAAGAGGAATAGCAAAACACATCTTAAAAAAAACAGCAAAAAAATTGTGCTGCAACGAGGTTACTGTATTTTTTACATATTTTTGATGTGAAATATTTCTTCCAACTAATGTTTCAGACTTGCTGTAGTATATGTTAATGGTGTTAGAGGAAGCACTTTACATCCAAAATATAACACTTTACAAATATACAGGTATTTACTTTATGTTTTGGTCCCTTACTGGTTTGCTGCCAGCAGTTGGAGGTTTAAGTTACTAAATAATGACATAAATTTGAGTTTCAGACTTTTATTTTCTACAGAAAATTCATGCTAACACAAATCCTTTTATTTAAGCAAGTTTGTAATTTTATAAGAGCAATAATTAAAATCTGTTCCTATTTTTGAGCCTTTGTTCCTCCTTTATTTTAAGGTTTATTCAGATTTCTTCAGCTGAACGGTCCAGAGGTATGCAAACCTCTTTACTGCTACTGCTGCTGCCAGGAGTCAGTCTCACTCACTCGCTCTCACACGCACAACTATGTTTCAGACAATGCATGCCAACACAAATCCCAATATTCAAGTAAACTAGGTTCCTATTTTGAGTTTTGCCCTCAGTTTATTTTAGGCTTATCTAGATATCTTGAACTAAGAGATGACAGCATACCTCTTGTCCAGATTTTTGGCTCATATGTTTGGTCACCTTCCTCACAACATTTGTAGTTTTCTAGCAAGTCACTGGGGATTGAAGTAATTAAATAATGACAAGACATTTGAGTTTCTCACTTCATATCCTTCAGAAAAATAGATGCTAACGGAAACCCTGATATTCTAGCAACTTTCTATATTTATAAATATGTAATATTTAAAATCTGTCCCTATTTTGGTCCTTTGTCCCCAATTATTTGTGGCGTTGATCAGATTTCTTGTGCCAAGAGGTTGAGATATACAGTCAAGAGTTACGCAAACCTCTTACCTGATGGTGCTGCTGCCAGGGATTGCTCAATCACTCTCACTCTTTCCTCTCTCGCTCTCTCTCTCACACACACACACACACACACACACACACACACACACACACACACACACACACACACACACAGGCTCTTCTGCTTTTATGCATGCATTCACTCACACACGCAGACAGAAACATAAACACATATGCAGACACACACAAACTTTTTTCAGTTTCATTTATATATATTTATACTTGCTAAACAACAAAAGTGCTCCTTAGAGAGTGTAAGATAATGGCTCAATCGATCTCTCACTCATACATGCATACACTCTCACAGACAGACATAAAGATATACACATACACACATAAACACACTTTTTTTATTTAATTTTTTTTTCCTTCTTATTTTACATTCACTAAGCAAAAAGTGTTGCTTAGAGAGCATAAAACAATGGCAACAATTAGTTGTTTCAGTCCACACTCCATGGCAGCTTGATATGCTGCTGTGAAGTGGCAGACTCATTTTTCAGCGGGCATTGCCTGTAGACTCGTTCTCCAATCAGGATGCTATCTACAGGTCATCCATTATCTAAAGTTTCTTAAAAACACTGCTATTGAAATCAGTTGTTGTTGTTTTTCTTTCGGCTTTTCCCAGTTAGGAGTTGCCACAGTGAAACTCCGGTCCGCTAATGATTGGCAGTAGATTTTTATGGTGCCGAGGTGCCAGCCTGGCGCCCAACCTTCAACGAAGGCACACCCATTCACATATGTCTTTCGATTGCCACTTGACCGCAGGGAGGACATGCAGACTCCACACAGAAGGCGCTCCAGCTGAGAATCGAATGGGAGAACTTCTTGCTGTGAGGCGACAACCCTACCTCTGCACCACCGCGACTTTGCTACTGTCAAAAAAATAATATAATTTTAAGTGGTTGAACCCCACAGTGATAAAAAACAACAACTGACAGATTTTTTTTCAATCAACAAACGATTGAACACTGAATCTGGTTACCTGAAGGTAGACACTGCAATTTTCACAAGATGCAAAATTCTCAGAGTTGATTGTAACAAGTAGGGTGGAAAAGAGAACACAGCACTCTGAATGGCAAGGTGTGTGTGTGTGTGTGTGTGTGTGTGTGTGTGTGTGTGTGTGTGTGTGTGTGTGTGTGTGTGTGCAAATGCATGTGTTTTTTTTGGGGGGAGGGTCTGTACAATCCTGGAAGGGTTTTCTCCTAGAAAGAGCCATCTGTGCCAGACAGCAGAGACAGCTGTGTTGAATTTCTAGTGAGACTTTTTCAACATATTTGTAGGAAGGGTTGGTTCCTGACTAAGAGTATTTGATTGTGTTGTTGAAAGTCTTCGAAATTTGAATCTGATCCAAAGGAAATAGTTTCAAGATAAAGGGCAAAACTCATAAGACTTATATTCCATGAATACGCCGTGTGTGTGTGTGTGTGTGTGTGTGTGTGTGTGTGTGTGTGTGTGTGTGTGTGTGTGTGTGTGTGTGTGTGTGTGTTGTTCATACCTCTCAACTGTCCAGATTTTTGCAGAATATTTTTGGTCTGTTCCTAATAAAATTTGAGGTTTTCTGGAAAATAACTGAGTACTGAAGTTACTAAATAATGACATGCATTTGAGTTTCAGACTTCATATTCTTCTGAAAATAAATGCTAACACAAATCCTGTCATTCTAGTAACCTTCTAACTTTATAAAAGCAATATTTAAAATCCATCCCTATTTTTGGGCCTTTGACCCTCATTATTTCAGGCTTCATTCAGATTTGTTTGTGCTACGAAGTTAAGAGGTGTGTGTGTGTGTGTGTGTGTGTGTGTGTGTGTGTGTGTGTGTGTGTGTGTGTGTGTGTGTGTGTGTGTGTGTGTGTGTGTGTATGTGTGTGTGTGTGTGCGTGTGTGTGTGTGTGCGTGTGTGTGTGCATGT
The DNA here is from genome assembly GCF_019279795.1 of Protopterus annectens. NCBI lineage: Eukaryota > Metazoa > Chordata > Ceratodontiformes > Protopteridae > Protopterus > Protopterus annectens. Next base: position 458,354,199 of record NC_056741.1, on the reverse strand, counting down.
GTGTGTGTGCATGTGTGTATGTAACTATCCGAGTGCATGTTTGTATGTTATAGTATGTGCATGTCTGATACTCATGTTAGCCATCCTGCCATCAGCATCCAGAGTCATTTACCAGGTCATTGCACACATCTTGCACTACCATAAGGCACTATCTGTCCTTTAGTCCAGTTTATGTGCATGTTATGATGCACTGTATAGCACACAGGCTGCTGGGCTGCGTGTTCTCCCTTCTGTCATGACCTGTAATGAGCCTGCTATCTGTACCAGTGCTCAAAGCACCATCTGTGTGTATTCAGTCTCACTCCTACCTCTTCAGAGACAACATATTTGAATCCCAGTGCCACGAATCAGGTCTTGTTATTGCATCTGGCTGTAGATTAACACCTCAAGTGTTGTGTTTTATGTAGCTAAGTCAGCACTGTATGTTATATATATGTTATATATAGAATCATTTTCATTCATGCATCGCTGCTGAATTTGGTGTCATTTAAGGTGACATTTGAGGAACTGCATTATACCTATTTATAACTGACGGACAATAATACATACTTGTTTGTTTGTGAAACATGTAAAGGAATTGGTCCAGAAACTCCTCCCAGCTATAACCAGAGCTACAAGCAAGCAGTGTAATTATTACAATTAAAATTCAAATTATACAGTTTTAGTCAGTTAAAAGAGGTTTACATATGAGACTATAAGACTAAAGGCTAAGACATCCAAAGGACTATATGAAAATGGGTATTGATTTAGGAGGCTTTCATGGAAGGAGCTAGTAAAATGGAAGCAGGCAGTGGCATTTTATCATTCAAGGATTGAGAATCTTACACCTGATAAAAAGAGGGAAGAAACAAGGACATCATCCTCTGTCCCTAAAACTGTTATCACTCGCAAGACTTTTTAAATAAGTCTTTTCTTAAAGGAACCAGTCAAAAATATTTATATTTAAACCAGCCAGTAGGTACTCCAAACTTGTAGACCAAGTATAGACAGGACTCAGAACATCTCTCAGGCACAGGGCCAGTGCTAGCATTTTGGGGGCCCCCGATAAGTTTCAAGTGGGGGCCCTACTCAGGACAATATAAAGAGCAACCACATTGCTGTTACACCCCCTTCCTGTCAAACTTATCCAGCACCACTTTATACTCACTATTGTGTTACTACATTCAGATCATTAAGAATTGGTGTGCCAAGGTACAGAAACAGACCGGCATTTAGTACCAGTGTTACATTATGACAAGCCCCTGTACCACAGCAAGGTAGCCACTCACAGAGGTGCATGCACACACTAACCGGCATTTAGTACCAATGCTACATTATGACAAACTCCTGCAGTACAGCAAGGTAGCCACTCAGAGGTGCCCAGATTTTCACAGAATGTCCAGATTTGACTCATTATTGGTCTGTTCCTCAAAATTTGTAGTTTTCTGGACTTTTTGTGGCAAATCAGTGAGGGGTGAATTCACTAAATAATGACAGGCATTTGAGTTTGACTTCATATCCTTCAGAAAATGCATGGTAACGCAAGATCTTTTATTTTAGCAAAAGTTTATAAGAGCAATATTTAAAATTTGTCCCAATTTTTAGGGCTGTCCCACGTTATCTTTGGCTTTGTCTAGATATTTTGTGCCAAGAGATTGAGAGCTATGTCTGACTGGGATTTAGTAGCAATGTTGTCATATTACGACAAGCCTCTGTACCACATCAAGGTAGCCAGTCCCACAGAGGTACACAAAGACACCCACACTGACTCCCATACACAACACAGACACACAAGACATACAGCTGCAACATTCACACAGATCCTAACCATGCTCCTGACCTCTCAACACAATAACTACAGACAAAGCAAAAAAATCATAGAACAAAGTCACAGCATCAAGGATAGTTATAAACATTGTCGGTGTACACAGTATTAGCATAACAGGGTTTGCATTAGTATACATTAAAATGTCTGTACATTCTGATCATTCTCACAGCCACTAACCCCCCCTCCCAACTGCTCAACACAATAATTCATGACAAAGTAAAAAGTTATAGAACAAAGCCGTAACATCAGGCATATGAAAGTCAATACCAAGCCAGAAACCAGTGCATTTAACACCTCATCAAGTTTGATATGACCATTTTCACCTCTGCTGACACTCATTGTTTAGCCCAGTATGTTCAAGATCAAAAAACAAAGATGACTGTAGCAATGTTAGAATAATTAACATGCAAACCAATTGACTCAGGCTTCTCTTACCACAAACTGAAAATTATGTAACTATTTTGTTATATAATTAGTCAGTGTTTTAGTTAATGTAACAAACTTCAAGAAATTGAATTTTGGAGTGGAGATTGACATCTGCAGAAAATAATAAAGTTATGTGTACAGCTGTAAACGCCATATTTATAGGCTTGTAAAACATGTGGAACAGATGTGAAAACAAAATTTCAGTGAAAATCAGGGGAACCTCAAATAACAGCTGTCCAAGAGTAGAGTTGAGAAACAGAGGTTGGCATCAGAGGAAACATATTCACTTTAATGACGCTTTATAAATCAGCACAACAGAAATTGGTGTTGATAATGGCTGACCTGAATGCACATATCAGGACAGACATAATAGGATACAAGGACTGCCTGGGTCCACATGGGTGGAGCAGTAGGAATAAAGATGGAGAGGCCACTCTAGACTTCTGTCTGGCAAATGGCTTCATAGTAGGTAACACATGGTTCAAAAAGCAATACTCTCAAAATCGCATACAAGAGTGGCTGTTGTGCAAATCTGGTATACTTCCCCCTAGTAAGGAAAGGACAATGGGGTAACATCAGTGACTGTAAATTCACCCCAGTGAAACAGTAAACCCACAGTAGAAAAACACTGGTTGCCACAATCAGATACAAGCAGTGGTCATAGACGTCTTCCAATGTCAGCACAGACCAGGCTGAAGACCTAGAAGATGACTGAAGAGAAAGTACAACAGTTCTAAGAATTGCTTAGGGCTCTACCACCATGACAAGAAGAGGAAATAAGTGGAGTTGAAGAGGACTGGAAGCATCTCACAACAGCACGTGTGACGACTTCATAACAGGTATGTAGCTGAGCCAGGTATGGGCCTAAGGTATGCAAGGAAAGCTGGTAGAAGAATGCACAAGTCCAGGAAGTCATCACAAGAAAGAAAGAGTGCAGTGAGAAATGGGAGATAGAAAAGACAGACAAGACTAGGAGGGAATACTGGATGGCTAACAATAATGATCTAAGAGAAGAGTTACTTCATAGAAGGACAGACATAATAAGGTCATTGAAAGAAATAGACTACTGAAAGTCAACAAAACCCAAAAAGTTAGAAGCCTGATAAAACAAATGAACACAGTAATTAGGACTGTTCATAGAAATTCATGCAATATAACAGAAGTAAATAGGATATATTACTGTGCAGCTAAATTAATAACAGTCGTACCACAAAAACAAAGGGCAGTAAGGGAAAGGAAGGGAGGGGAGAAATTAAATGTCATCATGGAAGTATCAAATAGAGAAAATTATAAAGCAATAAAGATGTGTCAATGTTAGAAAGTATGGAAAAGAGAACAGATCAACAAAAATTCTGAAAGATAGTCATGATGCAAGTAATGCTCAGTATCAGAAGAGATCAGGCTCTATCATGCGCTACTGCAAATAAACTATCAGCACAGGAAGAAAAACTTAAGAGATATGCAGAAAAATATAAAGGTAAAGTACAACATAAGCAATTTTTATTGATGACCCAAACAGATTTATAAAGAATTGGGAAACACATGAAAAGTAATTTAACCACCACCAAAAAAGAAGAAATAGATACATTTTGGAGAAATATCTGTGAAGATCCTGTGGAACACTACAAAGATGATGAATGGAAAGGAAAAGTAAAAGAAAGAATAAGAAGTTCAAATGTGCAGGATTTGAAATGGGATGAAGTAACAACCAGAGAAATAGAAGAAATGAAACAAAGTTACAAAAAGATCCTTGCTGGAAAATTCCAGGCCAGATGAAGTACCTAACTTCTGGCTAAAAGTGTGAACATCTTTATATGAAGATTTTGCCATAAATAAGAACTATTTATATGAGCACCCCGAACAGACACCAACCTGGTTAACAACAGGAAAAACAATAATTCTACTGCACAGCAGACATGTAAACTACCCCAAAAACTGCAGACCAATAACTTGCCTTCTGATGATGTGTAAACTGTACACTGGAATTAGCACCAACAGAGTTTATAGTCACTTAGAATAAAACTCAAACATGGCAATACAACAAAAGGGTAACAAAAAAGTCATATGGAATAAAGGATAATTTGTGGCAGACCCGCAAGTCAAGCTCCACTTGAGTAACCCACACACGTGACCTCAACCTGGTCTGTGACATCAGTAGGACTTGCTGGCAGGATATATTTGTGTCCCAGAGACTCCCCCATCTGTGGAATAGACTCCATCACCACATCAAGCACAGTACCTCATTATCCCTTTTCAAGCACAACCTGGATAACTAGACAGGAAACAGAAAATGCACCCTGGGATTCCAGCTGTGTCCCTCCTGGACAGGGGCTTTGGGTGCTGACTTGTCTAAACATGGGCTAAATTCTTGGCTAGGCTTATAAGGGCTTCAAGGCCAATATCCTAGTAACTAACTGTGATCCTGTGTGTGGTGTTATGCCTCATGGGCTTGATAGTTGAGGCACAGTAAGACGTTGTTTTATGTGTTGTGGTAGGAATTGTCTTACTGTCTTATTTGCGTCCCTGCAGTGTTTCTGAAGGCTGCATTTCAGAGGATTTTGAGGTTTGGGTAAGTTACATGTGAGCACATTCTCATACAGTATGTGGGGTCTGTGGGTCTAGTCCTTTGTATGTGCTTTTGAGTGTTGTGTGTGTGTGCTGATAACCTGTTTGGTGTTTCTTTGTGTCTATATATATATATATATATATATATATATATATATATATATATATATATATATATATTTATATATATATATATATATATATATATATATATATATATATATATATGGTTCATAGGTTGGTACTACGCTATCAGCCCTAAGGCCTATACAAGTCTAGCCATAACAATTCCCTGGCTATTCATATATATATATATATATATATATACACACACACACACACACACACACACACACACACACATACACACATACTTCCTGGCATAAAGTCTGATGATGATGATGATGGCTGTGAAATGGGTGTAGTTTCAAATCCCATTCTGATATTCAAAATTTCCAGCAAGGACAACACCAAACAAATACTTGATGTGTTAATCACGGGCTTACCTTCAATACCTTGAAATGCAGCACTGTTTATGTTGGTAAAGCCTGCATCTGTACCACTTAACATACAGATATCTACTGATAACCAATTTATTTATTTGCTTTTTGTTTACTGGATAGTCCCCTGGGCTAACAGAACCCATTTTCAGTGGAGGCCCAGGGAGAAAAGCTCCACGGTACAAAAACAATTTAAAGTTACAAAGAAGTAGAAAAAAATTACAATGAGTTTGTAAATATATTACAGTGAATAACAGAGAAGTAGTAAGTACAAGTTTTAAATGAGATTTTTTTTCATTAACATTACAATTTTGTACAATCTGTATGAGCTGTTGCATGGTATATTGTTAGTGTGTGTTCTAAATACAGTAGTGTTGTTAAATAGAAGTAACTGGGTGGATAGAATGTGGGGTGGAGATTTTATGGAGCCTTGGTGCAAGTACATTTCTAGCATGAGGAAAGGTAGGTATGGAGGAAAATTTGAAGTGAGAGTGGTTTTGAAATTATCTAATGGTTATAGGCAAGGCATTCCAATTCTTGGCTATTGAGTGAGAGTAAAGGAGCTTCCCAGGAGGGAGAGTAGATTTATGGACCTGTAATAATTTCTGATCCACTGATCTAAGGGGCGTATTTGGGTGGTAGTAGTTGAATTTTGAGCTTAGGACAGAACAGTCTTGGGGTCTGAAGAGTACTTTATGACCTGTGATTAGTAGGTAGGAGAGGTAGTTTGGTAGTTCTAGCCAATTTATTGAATATAGAACAGAGCAGTGATGGGTGGAGTATTTGGAGTTAGTTGCGAATTTGGCTATTTTACTGTAGCAAGTGTCAAGTTTGAGTTTGGAGGAGTTTTTTAAATTATCAAGTAGATAGGCACCATAGAGGAGAAAAGGCAGAAGATATGTTGTGGCTAAAGTTATTTTCATCGATGGACTTAGGAAGTGATTCTGCCTATACAGGGTACCTAGTTTAAAGTGTGTTTTCTGGAAGTTTTGTTGTATAAAAAGTCAAATTTAATTTGTACATCAATAGTGACTCAGAGAAGTTTTGTGGGTAACGACCTTAATTTTTGTTTAATTCTTAAACTGACATGGTATATGAGAAAAGTATTTACACAAGCGCTTAACGTCAATAAGACTGTCAATGGTGCACACACTCCACCAATCAAGCACAATTCAAAGCTGACAGACAGACCCACATATGCTGAGGCATTTAAATGTGACCTACATAAACACAAAGATCTCCTACGTGAAGTACACATAAACTCCCTCAGCAACCCTGACCCCACTCTTTTGAAACAATACCTACATCAGCCCATACAGCCACATCGCATGCAGCCTCTACTTCTAACCCCATAAGACAAGCCACCACAAAATCCAACATTCTACACACTGGAGACCTCATTGTGAGATAGACTGCTGACAGGGGCATCAGTGTAAATAAGGAGAAAGTCACGGTCAGTTGCTTATCTGGGACCAGGATCTGCCACATTACGAGTGTACCAGTATGACTCGGTCATAGTCCATGTGGGTGTAAATGACCCGAGATGTACCACCCTAGACAATATGAAGAGGGACATCATGGAGCTCTTGGAGTATGTGCCTCAGGCTGGTATGAGCCTAACATGGAGCAGCATTTTACCTTCTCCAAGGATGGTGCCACAATATGAGGAAAAGATGAGTGGCTTTAATAATTGGCTTACTTTCTGTTGTCATTCTAAGGGGATGCAATATTTGTCAACATGGAAGGAAATAGTTAACAGACCATGCTGCTTTGCAGGGTTGGTCTACATCTCTCTCTTCTAGGCTTTCAAATATTAGGTAAAAAATGGTCTTCCCAGCATAGTACTTTTTTTAAGTAATGCCAAACTGTGTGTGTGTGTGTGTGTGTGTGTGTGTGTGTGTGTGTGTGTGTGTGTGTGTGTGTGTGTGTGTGTGTGTGTGTGTGTGTGTATACATACATACAAGATATGGTAGGACTGAAAGCATACCTATGACATTTGACTGACATTGATTGAAGGGGGAGCATTAAATACAGCACACGGTGATTTACAATGTGGATTCATTTAAGAATCTGGATATTATAGGTAGATCCAGCTTTGAAGGGTTTTTTTTGAACACATCAGCAAATTGGTTAATGATCAATTTTTAAAACTATGGGCTGTAAAATAGGATTAATGAAGTGTATGAAATCAGAAATAATGAAATGATAGATTCTAAGTTACACTAGACCCAAATTAGAATCTGAAATCTTATCATAAAATTAACATGAGTACACTGTAAAGAGCACAGCAAAAATATAGCAAGGGCATTCATGGATGTGAAAGTTTAATTTATTACAAACAATTGAAATATTTGAACTTTTCACTGCATCTCATATTGATATTTAAGTGGACACCTTAAGTAGAGAGTAATCACAGACAACTACCTCTAGGAATGTTTGGCGTTATCAATGAGTAGTAGAGATCTTTAGACAATCTGTCTAGGAAATGATACAGGAATGAGAGATACAGTAATTTGTTCTCTTGTAAGACCAGCTGACACGTGGAATACAGTTTCTAACTATATTAAAGTAATTACTACTGTTGAATTGTTCAAGAACATCTTCACTTATATTGAAATGTCAGTTCTAGTACACTTATAAGCTAGAAGGGCAGTACTGACCATGACTAAATTGTACATGTATGTAAAATGTGTAAATGTAAATTAGATGTGTACTCAAGTAGCTATATTACACCTAAAAGGATGCATCCATGTTTATTTATTTAGTTTTAGGTGCAAAGGTATTCTTAAACTAACGAGTGTATATTGAGGACGTCTTGCATTGTTGTGATTGTGCAACAAACTGTCTCTTTGCAACAAAGTATCACATTTGTTCTCAGTTGCAGTTTACATTGTTTCACTGTACAACTGTTACATTATATCCAAAAGAGCTATATATGCCTAGGTATATCATTAGTTGTGAAATATGCAAATACATAAAACCCTGACTTCCCAAGATAACTGTTTGTTTGTTAATTTATTTTGTAAAATAAATGACATCACAGTTTCACATGGAATGTGTCTGTCTGTTTGCTTATGTATGTATGTATGTATGTATGTATGTGGGAATGTAACTTAAAGTTGCACTGGCTAGTTCTACTTAAAAAAAAATGTCTGCCTAGTCAATATGAATATACTGCAAAAAAAATTCCTTTCTTGTGAATTTGTGGCATTTCGGTTACAACTGAAGCCATACCTGTCAAACTGTAAATATGGAGAAAGAAGTCTTGACAGAAACATGTAATTGTCTGAAGTAGTTACCTAAGTCCATGATAAAAGAGCGGTCAACAGTAACTTTAGCCCAAAGTGTTAATAAGAACAAAAAGGTATAAGCAGAAGACAGAATTCATATGGCTCTGAGATGATCTGTTTTTCCCCAGCAAATATCCTTTACCATTTCTTTTCCAGCTATCACTTAAGAACAGGGGTGTAGCCAGAAATTTATATTTGGTACTCAAACCTCATTTTGCTGCTCCCCACCCATCTATCAATTAAAAAAATGTACTCAGCTGTGAAAACGATACCCCTATACATTTTAGAAATGGATACCCTATTTTCAACTATTGCCACTTATAAGCATAGAAAGACTATTTCAAGAGGTACAGTTCTATCATGTAAGCATATTTTGTCTAGTTCAGTACAACAGACACCACTTTAGAAACTTCTAAATGTTCTATGCTGTTACACCCATTAAGTTTCCAGAAAGATGTTCTGAACAAATGTACGCATTTGAGTACATTGAGTATGCCTAGCTATACCTCTGCTAAAGAACAGGCCGGCCCTTACAGTCCTCTCCACATCTAAAAAACATTGCATCAGTGGGCCCTAATAATATCCACAGATGAATTTTCAAATTTCTCCAAGTCTTTTGGGTTTCTACTAATTTGACCGGAATGGACCCCATTTATAAGTCAAAGTATGATTAAAGTTAATGAAATTAGTATTGCTTCAGTCTTTGATGTTAGCCAGAAGTGCCCTTCGCAGCACTCACAATGTTACATGTATCGATAACATATCTAAGCACAACTGTAAATTCTTTTTATAAGATCTGTTGCTTCTATTACTACTGGAACTGTCTGGGTGTCCTTCTTCCACATTGCCCTTGTTTCTGCCTGAAAATCCTGGTCTTTTTCATCACTATGTATAGCAATTTCAATGATCAATGCTACTTTTGCCTTCTTTTCATGGACTACTAAATCTGGTTTTCTCATATCTGTTTTTTGAACTATTGGTGATGGGTGATCCCATGTGATATAAACTTCATTATTTTCTATGATTCTTTGTGGTTCATGTTATCAGTGGTTTAAAGCCACTTCAATACCCTGTTTCACACTCTTCAATGCAACAGTTGTGCCACATTATGCTTTACAGTATACAGTCCTTCTGCCATTATTATATTACAGCCAGCTGCAAGATGTGCAACTGTTTCCAATTTTGTTTTACAAAACCTACATTTCTCCATTTCTCCATGTTCAGTGGACTTTGTAAACCATCGTGTACATAGTCCACTATCTTAGGCCGCCAATATTAACCTTTTATCTTTAGGTTTAAATTCGCCATTCCTGCTTTTGATACTGATCAACATGAGGTTGTTCCAAGAGTGTCCGATACTTGCAACTATATTTATACATTTTCCACATTTCTAATCTTCTCATCTGATCCTTCACCTTAAATTCTTTATTTTTGGCACATTCAGTTGCTGCATGATTTTTATCTATTTCTGGTTTGATTTCTATTCTCGTTTGATGCCAAACTGCTTCTGCTAAACTAAGCATAGTAGTAATCTTAATTTATTCTCCTCATGTTTCAAAACTTTCACTACATTTGGGTCTTTTGAGATCAGCAGATATGTATGCAGTCCCACGATTGCAGATCTATACATGTAATCAATTTCAAGGAGGCCCATACCTCCTTCGGAAAAGGGGAATATATAATCTTGGTATGCATGGATTTTTATAAATCATTTGATGAGGATGAAGCATCCTTCTTGTTTTCCTGTCCAACCTATCCAACACTTTTTGGGACCAGTCAGTCACTCCAAAACTGTAAGTTAAGACAGGAAGAGCAAATTGGTTTATAGGTTGAACTTTGCTCCTAGCTGTCAATGCTGTTTTCAGGATTAATTTAAGTCTTCTAAAACATTCCTTACTGAGTTTTATTTGTATTTGTCCATGTTTTATTTTAATCCTTCATCATTTCCAAAATATGTATACACTTGCTCTTCCTCAAGTTCTTTTATATCACATTATTTTCCCAAAATTATGTTTTTTGGTGCTGCAGATTCCCTGCTTTAGAGTTTGCTTTTGCACATTTATCAAGACCAAAGGCCATTCTTATATCATCTGAAAAAGTTTTGTCTACTTGCAGTTGTGCTTTCAGTTCCTCATCTGATGAGCTATATAGTTTTAAATCATCCACAAAGAGAAGATGAGAAGTCTTTACACTTTGTTGCTTTCTGGGATCCAAATTATAGCCATGACCTAATCTGTTAAGCAGACATCTTAATGGATTAATGGCAAGGGAAAACAGCAGTGGGGACAGAGTCTCACCCTGGAATATTCCCCCTGGATTTTTATCCCTGGAATAATAGGATCATGGAAAGTTACTAGGCTATTGGCCCTGAGCACCTTACAAGCCTAGCCAAGAATTTACCCTATGTTCTAACCAGTCAGCACCCTATGCCACTGTCCAGCAGGGACACAGGTGGAATCCCAGGGGTGTATTTTCTGTTTCCCTTCCAATTATCCAGGTTGTGCTTAAAAAGACTTAATGAGGTACTCTGCTTTACTTGGAGGAGGAGTCTATTCCACAAAAGGGGGAGTCTCTGGGACACAAATCTGCCCCGCCAACAAGTTCTATTGATGTCACAGACCCGGTTGAGGTTACATATGTGGGCTACTCAAGTGGAGATTGACTTGTGGATATGCAGCAGTCCTATTAGGGCAGGGTCTGAGATTGCTTTGTATGCCAGACAGAGGTCACCTCTGAAGAGTCTGTAGGAGACTGAGTAGAGGGACAGGGCTTTTAGCCTATCTGTGTAGAGTAGATGTTTGAGGCCCTGGATTCTCCAAGTGAGGAACCTCTGTGGTCTCTCCAGCTGCTGCATGTGTTTTGTGAGGTAAGGGGCACTGTACTCAATAATGGGTCTTATAAGGGAAGAATACAGGGATGTTATGACCACCTTGTCTGGATTAGATAACATTACTAATAAGGTGGGCCATGTAGAAAGTGTTCTGTACAACAAAGCCAATATGGTGGGCAAAAGTCAGTTTGCTATCAACCTGAGTGCCCAAGTCCCTCACGACTGATTGCATGCTTAGGACCTTATTATCAGTGTGATAATTTGTGGGGACATCACTCTCCCCAAAACAGATGATGATGCATTTTTGGCTTTCAGTTTGAGGCCATGTTTCTGGCACCATATGTTTGGGTGAGACCCTCTTGGAGGATGTCCACATCAGTAGGAGAATTGATGACAGCACCCAACTTGCAGTCATCTGTAAACTTGGTCAGCCATGGCCCACTAGATTTTGCCTGCACCTCTGAGAAGTATATCCCAAACTGCAGAGGCCCAAAGACTGATCCCTGGGGCAACACCACTTGTTATGGGTTTACTACTTGAGGTAGCTTCCCTATTTTGACCAAACTGGAGTCAATCCATATACAGCCAAACACTCTGGTCATGGGGGATTTCAATTATCTCACCATTGACTGGGAAACCTACTCCAGCCCTAACTCACTTGCACAAAAGTTCCTTGACTTTTAGTCAAATGCCCTAGAACAATTTGTTCAAACCCCAACAAGAGGAACAAGGATAATAGATCTGGTTCTCACTAACATGACCAAGAAATGCACCACCATAACTGTTGGACCTTCATTAGTTAAATATCACCACAGGTCAGTCTTCCTCCAACTGGCACTAACACCTGCACTCATATAGGGCAAAGTCAGACTAAAAACTTCACCAAAGCAAATTATACCCTCCTAGGGGAAGGTATAAATGCATTCCAAGCCTCACACCCATCTGGAAGTGACAACTATACCAAAGCTTACACTGAAGCCTTGCACAATCACTTGTGTAAGTGTATAGACTCAGCTGTACCAGACAGAATCAAAGCCAGAGCCCCAAGAAAAAACAAGCCACCTTGGTGGACATTCAGCATCAACAAACATTTCAACAAACAGAAACACTGCTGTCTAGGAAAACTAAGGCGAGGCCCAAGAATGGAAAAGGAACCTCCTCAGCTTCAACAGGAAAATACAACAACATGTCAAATCCTCTAAGGGTAACTTTGATAAAAACTTAGGAGTCACAGCCGAGGATAACGATAAGGACTTTTACTGCTATGTACATTGCCTAAAAGGTAGGACCCAAGTGAATGCCGAGCTAGAGACTAACGGTATAACACACACTGATAACGCAGTGATAGCAAATATGCCAGTTGACAGATTTGGTGAAAATTTCACTCCTTTAACCCCTGCAAAATTATCACAAACTTTGCCCCTAATATCCCCCCACCCTATATATCCTAGAGCAGGTCATTAAAGTCTTATCTAAAGCGAAAAAAATAAAAACAGCCTATATGGGACCAGATGGCATCCCAGGCTGTCTTCTAAGCAAACTAAAACATAAACTACCATTGACATTAAATACCCTATTTAGTCATAGGCTAACCACAGGTTTTGCTCCGGTGGAATGGAGAACAGTGACAGCTATTCCCCTACACAAAGGTGGATTATCAACAGACCCAGGGAATCATGGACCCATAAGTCTGACCAACCTCATCTGTAAGGCCATGGAATGGATCATTATGAACCTCATAAATAATGACATAAGCAACTCCAAACCCTGGATCCGAACCAATATGGCTTCATCAGGGGCAGATCCTGCCTGTTAAACCTGGTGTATGTATTTGAACATGTGACGAGGGCCACTAACTGGGGAAAATCTGTGCACATAGCGTACCTCAACTTGGGGATGGTCTTTGACACAATCCCACATTCGGGCATTATCGATAAACTTAGCAAACTGAATGTAAACCCCTTTGTTGTGAGATGTGTTGCAAGCTGGCTCACAAACCAGTCACACACTATCAAAATGGGTGACTGTACATCAAACAGCAGACTTCCAACAGTGGGGTGCTACAAGGGTCAGTGCTGGGCCCCAATTATTGGTTTATAGTTTGCAGAAGCTCAGGACTAAACTAAGGGGCTGTGGCTGATCAGGTTTGCAGACTGTAAAATGGGTGCAATTATTGAATCCCCAAATGATGTCAGTGTACCTCAGTAGGGTCTTACTCAGACCAATGATTGTTGTCTTAGCCGTGGTCTCAAACTGAATGCAAAGAAATGCATCATCATTCTTTTCAATAAAAACTATGTCCTATCACACTATCAAATTAACAACAATACCCTATGTACCAACGAAATGGTAAGGGATCAGGGACCACAAGTAGACTCTGACATTAACTTTGACCACCATGTATCTAGAGTACTAAGGAAGGCTTTCTACTTAGCACACTTTATTAGCAATGACATCACCGCTAGAGCAAAGGAGGTTATAACCCCCTATACTCATCACTATTCAGGCCCATAACTGAGCATAAAGCCCCTTTTGGCATGTACCATACAAAGCATCTGCAGCAACTGGAGATACCTCAGAGGTTTCTAACAAAGAAGATCAAGGAGTTCCAGCACTTTCCTTACACAGACTGACTAAAGTCCCTGTCACCATACTCTGTATCGTACAGACTTCTTAGGGGGGACTTATGCCTGGTTTATAGAGCAACCTCCGAACCAAACCTAATGAAATTGCTGCACATCCGTAAATCAAATGGGACTAGAGCTACATGTTCCAGGGACATAAATATGGTCTACAACATGAATATGATGTGCTGGAGGGACAGATTTGTCACCCAGCAACTGTCACATCTTTGGAATAGGCTGCCAATTCACGTGAAGCAAAGCACCTCTATGACACTGTCAAAAAGGAGCTTGGATGAGTGGATGGGGCACCATAAATTCTTACTGAAGGTAGTTCGCACAACCCTCCTCGACATGGGCAGTCATTATTAAATACAATCCCTGGGTATTGACTAGACTATCTCTGGTATTACATTGGGTGAAATGGCTAGGCCTGAAATGACCTTTGAGTTGATAACTTAGTAACCTCCTATGATCCTATGGACCTATATACCAAAGTCATTCTATTCCTAGGGAGATGATAATTATGAAAATTGGGGCATGAATGGCTAGGTTTAAAAAGGTTCTTTTGCCATTAGTTAAGTTCTTATGATCCTATCATTTCTTACAGTGAGTTGAAAATGCATAAAATTGTTTTCCTCAAAAAGCAGTGAAACAAAACATGTTGGAATCCATGATCACAATTAATAACCCAAATCTGTTATAGTGGAATGTAAGAAAAGGTAGGAAACTGATTAGCAATGAGCTTCTCTTTAGAAAAGCTACACCTTAACCAAAGTTTAATTTTCTGACCTTGCTATATTTACCAGCAGGGAAAACTGCTAATAGGAGTTTGAGTATGTTATCTACTGATTGATTATCATACAATAAAAATAAATAAATAATAAAAATGTATTACTTAAATCAGCTGTAGTTCATAACACATTTTTTCAACCAGTTAAGGTCTAAATCATTTATTCACATATTCATATCCAAATTTGTCTAAGGATAGGCCTGAGCTTTAGCAAGCAATCTCATTAAATGTGACAGAACAATCACAAGTGATGATCTCTAAATGTGTGCAAATTGGTCCCTGTGCAACACAAACACAAGCTGTTAGCACATAATTTTAGCCTATATCTGCCATCAACACTAGTTACAACACAAAAGCACAGCCAGAGGGTGGGTGGAGGAGGATTCACAGCAGGGTTTCTATAAAGATACTGAATACCACGTGTAACTCTCCTCCATCTCGTTATTTAAGTCTTGCTACTAAATATTTCATTTATTTATGTGTGTGTGTCTGTATGTATGCATATACATATTAAATTTAATGAAACCAAAAAGTAATCAATTTTCAGGCATAAACCATAAAGATCTAATACACATGCACACAAGCACCTCTCAGCTCTCCTGAATTTGGAGGATCATATCTAATGTGTTTTCAAATTTTTATTCCATCCATCCTAAATTTAGAAGTTATTCTGAGTTAATAGCACCAGTAAGAGTACCTAATACAGAAGCGTTTCCCTAATTATTTTTTTCTTTGTCCATAATTCCAAGGTAACAGAAAGACATGAGACATATATATATATACACGCAGATTGTGCTAACACACATGCAGCTGTTTACCACATTAGAGGAGTAGGCACTTTTTCAGGATCCAGCTTCTTACCAAACAAAAAAAAAACATGTTGATTGCAGTCTTGTGCAAAAACTTCTTACAATGACATATGAGTACAATCAACAAAACAAATATAAATATCTGTAACTGTCTAATCAATAAAAAAGGGTCTATAGTCATGGATATGGGCTTTCCCACCATCTCCATTACCAGCTTGGTGGATAAGGTAATCCGGAGGCAATGTAGAAATTGTTTCATGTTTACTGACAACCAGTACATTTTCAAACAAACTGATATGGTATGTGAAAGATGTATTTACACAATGTCACTGTAGCAAAGCTCTCATCTAAAAGAAGAGTGAGAGTGATCCCTGGCAGCAGCAGCAATGAGGTTTGTGTGCCTTTCGACCATACCACTCAACCTCTTGCACAATAAATCTGGACAGCACTCCTCTCAACCTCTTAGAGTAATAAATATGGTCAAAGCCACAAATCATGCAGGGGGGGGGGTTAAAGTACCAAAAATAGGGACACTTTTTAAATATTGCTCTTACAAACTTAGAAAGTTGATAGAATAACAGGTTTTGTGAATTTTTCTTAAGAATATGAAGTCTTAAATTCAATTGCCTGCCATTATTTATTGACTTCAGTCCTCAAAGTTTTCCCAGATATTTGTCAGAAAAGCACAATTTTGTGAGAAAATAGACCAAAACTATGAGGCAAAAATCTGGAAATTCTGTGAAAATCTGTAGAGTTGAGAGGTATGCTGGACAGAGTGAAATAATAGGGACATATTTTAAATATTGGTCTTATAAACTTAGAAAGTCAATAAGAATGCCATTAGGTTTACATACCTCTCGACCACAGTAGATCAATATTATGCTGTTAAGCAGAATGTATGCATTTTTTTTGTAAATATTGGCAATTATCTTTTTATTGTACCTTGGAGCTTTTCTCCCCGGGTCTCGGTTGAAAATGAACTTCTAGTCCAGTCGGGCCTCCCTGGTAAACAAATGTCAAATAAATAAATATTATGCACTTTATTATGCAAGCATGATGGCTGGTCTCTGAAAAATGTTCTTACATGAAACTGGTCCTTGGTGCAAAAAAGGTTGGAGACTGCTGCATAAAATGATAAAAGGGGCAGAGTCCTCTAAAAATATCCAGCATACAACTTCTGTCACATTCACATAGGAGTGGACTTTAACAATATATGAAATTATTGAATTTTATAGATCCAACTACTACTCATCAGGCTAAGTGTATATAACAACAGTCTGTGTGCACGCTGAAGTCTCACAAATATTTTTAACTCTTCCTGTAGTTTCATTGCTGATGTCTCATCATGCACCTGTCACTGATGCCATCGATCTTTCCTGTCTTCCTGTCTTGTCCTGTCACCACACATCTCATTAATTTAAGTCCTTAGTTTGCATGGATCTTGTTTTATGCATAACTCTTCGTGTGCATACATGTCACTATGGTTTCTGTTGAATACTTGTCAGTTTGGTTATGTGCAGATGTGTTTATTTGTAGGGTGCTTGTTGTACATGTATCAGTTTATGTGCAGATGTCTGTAAGCATGGTTTGTGTTAAGTATGCAATTTATGTAGAGACATTGAAGCCTGTCTGGTATCTGTTGCTTATGCGCCAGTTTATTTATGTGCACATGCATTAGTATGGTTCCATGTGCACATTCACCAGTTTTTTTTTATGTGAACATGTATTAGTATGGTTCCTTGTGCACACTCACCAGTTTATTTATGTGCTCATGTATTAGTATTGTTCTTTGTACACATTCACCACTTTAATAATGTGCACATGTATTAGTATGGTTCCTTGTGCACACTCACCAGTTTATTTATGTGTACATGTATTGGTATGGTTCCTTGTGCACATTCACTAGTCTAGTTATGTGCACATGTATTAGTATGGTTCCTTGTGCACACTCACCAGTTTATTTATGTGTACATGTATTAGTATGGTTCCTTGTGCGCACTCACCAGTTTATTTATGTGTACATGTATTGGTATGGTTCCTTGTGCACATTCACTAGTCTAGTTATGTGCACATGTATTAGTATGGTTCCTTGTGCACATTCACCAGTTTATATATATGAAGATGTGTAAGTTGTAGTGACTTGGAGTATGGCTTGACAGTGCAGTAGATCCATGGCGTTCAGATATTGATGTTTTACTATACATGCAGTATAGCATTATACTGTGAGTAGTGGTAATACCAAATTAAATGTGCAACAATAATTCAAGTATGTGAAACATCAGAAATTAGTAAAAGATGAGGAAAGTATACTAAGGGAGATAAACTAAAATGAAAACTTTGTGCTGACCATCACAGCACAATAGATAATTACATGAGTAAAATCAGTGAGAATGGGTTAAAAGTGCATTAACAAAGCTTTCAAAGCATTCATATTATAAAAGTACTTGTGCAGCATGATTTTTTTATGGAACAGCCACATTATTTTTGATTAACACAAAATACAAATTTTTGCAAGGCAGCAATTATAGACTTGCTATTAAAAAACTTATTTATGGTCAGATATTATAATAATTTATGCTGAATAAATACATACGTATACAGTAAACAGCTTAGCAGACTTGTTAATACTCAGATATTTGTGTGAATTAATATACACTGAACCTATGTTAATAACTTATTAAAGAAAATGACCATCATTCATCAAATGTTTAGAAAAGAACAAGTGTGTATATTAATTGAAATAGTGAGTAAAGCTGCATTAAAATGGACGGTTTACAAATTCAATGGTGGAACAGTCTGAACTTTTGTATAACACATTACAAAACCAAAATATGAAGCTGTGTAGAAGTATTTCAATTACATTGTGGTCATTGAAATGAAAAAGACAATCCATGTTTCTGTTTTTCTTTCCCTCCTGTGATTACATAGTCCATTGTTTGGCTGTATTGGTTCATTTGCTCTCCTACCCTTCTTCCAGGCATCTGTAAATATTGATAAAAGGAGAGGGGAGAGCTGCAGAAATTGGCCATGATATAGCAGGTGATGGAGCTTTTTCCTGCTGTAGTCCTAACACCTCCCTCTTGTATCCTTGCACAGGTACCTCTGAGGTGGAGCCCACTATGATGGCACAGTGTTGGGGAGGCAAATTTCCACAGACATGCTGATAGCTGCCAACAGTACCCTATGTGGCAAATCTAAGTATGTGCCCAACTTGAATTTTGCATCACTGCTTCATAACTAGCCTGCTTTAAATGTTAATCTTACAACATGCAGAAATGTCTCCTACCCCCAATGGGTGAACCAACATCAGTTGTTTACCTCTGCCCTCTGTGGTGAACTGTTTCAGCTACTTGTATGCTAGATGATGCTCAATCATCTGGATCATATTCAGACATCCATACATTGGTTGCGCAGAGCTGGCTGGCAATTAACATGTTGATGTAAAATAATCTGCATAAAATCATAGAGGAATGCTCATATACTAACTGAATAAAGATGATCTGTAAATGAGGTTTGGGTGTGGCAGGAAATGCTAACGACTAAAACTGAAAATAGAGACATAGGAACAATACTAGACAAGTGATCATGGGAACAATAAGATAACTAACCATAATACACCTTTAAGTTGACACAACTAAAAGTTGTTGCCATCCTTTTCAAGCATTTAATATTGCTCACCTCCCAAAATGGCTGAACAAGTACACAGTTTTGAAATGCCTGAGCATGTGGGCCATATGCAGTGCACTTAATGCTGCAAGAGAAGACTAGATAACACCCAGTGATAGAGAGAGGCCACAGTATTTAGTAAACAGCATTCCAGGCAATATGGAAGTGCTACTGCTGCTATGTTTAATGGGTGTCAGAACCTAGACTGCTGGGTACATTTTCTACCACAAGTAAAGCATCTCAACATTTATTAGAAGAAGCTACAAATTTTACAGAATTATCTGAATTAACAAGCTTTGAAAATTGCAAAGCATTTTACATTCCTCAAACAAAACAGATTTCATTATGAAACAAATTGGGATATATGCCAAAGCTGCACAGATTAGTGACAATTTTCAAGTTTTAAGGAAGGCGTGCAGACGAAGTGAAATAGAAGATTACGTGTGGCACAGTTTTTGAGTGCATACTCGTGAAGTTTATTTTTAACGAAGAGATGAATACTGAACAACCTTTTAAAACAACATAATTAGTAGAAATACCCTAGATGACCCTTGAATTATACCATTATGTGCTGGAGTGAGCTGTTATCAGACTGACTGATAATTTTCCTAAGGTGCAGGCATGTTTTAGTTGAGGCACACTGTTGCATAAAGTTATGTGTTGGTTTAAACAAACAGTCAGAATAAGATGCTAACAGAGGGGCTATGCTTACAGAATCTACAGCAAGAAAAGCACTAGGAAAAAATGAATGGCAGATACAGGATGCAAGACAACAAGCATGACTCATGCGTATAAAATGGTGGATGTAGCCAGTGAAGAACAGTCATACATGGAAATTAACACTCTAACTTGATAGTCTTAGATTTCTACAGCATGAATCAAAATCATAGAGACAGTATTTGCATCCCTTAAGAAGAAGGAAGGAGTGAAACTTAATATTGTGCTAAATACAAAAGCTGCTTCATCAATGATTTCTATAAAAGTATAGGCATAGTTATTCATACTCATACTGCTGTTTGAATTTAAAGAGGTAATAAGCACTTATACAAGTGAAAAGGCTGCAAATTATATATGCCAGTAACATCTGAAGTTAAAGTACAAAAGTTGAATCTGTATGTATGAGACGTGGAAGGTATAGCAATATGGTACAGAGAGGATAAAGGTACTTAAGTTCAACCCACATACCACTAACAAGCTAAAGGATGGCAGCTAAGTACAATAGTAAACTCACCACAGGTGAAAAGTTTCATGGTTATTGGCAGAAGGTGAATAGATATTTATTAAAAACAGAGAAACTATATGACATAAAAGCAATAACTGAATCCTAACCATATTCTATCCTGAAATCCATTATGGCCAATACAGTGCTTTATACTTCAATACCAGAAAAGGAAAGTGCATTGAATAGGCTAGAAAATGATGGGTGTTTCCCAAGATAAAAAAATGTTCTTCACATATAGTGCCGGTACAGAAAACAAGTTAATATAAGTGGATTTCTCATAGTTACCACCAATATAGTATTAGCAACTGAAGGCACGTTATCATCTTGACTGCACTTCTTATCATATTAAATGGTTACCTTTTTACTGTCACCAACATTTCCTGATGCAGAGTGTTGGGCTATATTTTTATGTTTACTCTATTCCAGCAGTTAAAAATTCCTTGCAACAAAATTTTCTAAAACTATTAACTTAATTTGTATTAACACCTAACCTTTATTTTTAACAAGTGAATACAAACAGAACAATTCTCCTAATAATGGAATACCACCATTATTATCTACTTTCAAACACAACTATCACAATTACATTTAATCACTTCTGAGCCATAGCAAATCTATTGATACTTAGTAACATAGCAGAAAAGGTTATATGCTTAACCCCCAACCTATATAACCTATATAAAGTTCAGCAGAATTTTCTGTTCTTGCCAACATGGTTTAAGGCCTAGCTTCAACATAATAAAACACTTAAAAAACACTGAAATGGTTTATACAAACTCAGAAAAGAAAAAAGAAAAAATGACCACCACTGAAAGTACAAGCAAGACAGTATTTATTAAAATTATGCACTTTTACCCAACCCTGCACTGGGCTTCATCAGAGTAAAAACATAACTGTCCATCTTACATCTTCTAACTATATATATAATAATATGGACAATTTACTTGTAATTGGTGCTGTACTAACTGACTTGTGACACATTTTTGGCACAGCTGAGCACACCCTACGAATTCGTAGAAGAAGAGTGCTGCCATATAATAGATGGTTGCCTATTGTTGAGCTAGTTAGTAAACCATTATAGGGTAGGGGAGCTAGGTCAACATTGGAGAGTTTAGTAAGCAGCAGGAAGTGGGAAATTGTGTCAAATGCCTTTCTTCTTCTATTGTTGAGCTAGTTAGTAAACCATTATAGGGTAGGGGGAGCTAGGTCAACATTGGAGAGTTTAGTAAGCAGCAGGGAGTGGGAAATTGTGTCAAATGCCCTTCTTCTTCTTCTTCTTTTGGCTTTTCCCGGTTAATGATTGGCAGTAGATTTTTATGGTGCCGAGGTGCCAGCTCGAAGCCCAACCTTCAACGAAGGCACACCCATTCACGCATGTCTTTTGAATGCCACTCGACCATGGGGAGGACATGCAGACTCCACACAAAAGGCGCTCCAGCCGAGAATTGAATGGGAGAACCTCTTGCTGTAAGGTGACAACGCTACCACTGCACCACTGTGGCTTTGCCTTTGATAAATCAAAAAAGAATGCAGAGACTAAGGAGCCATCATCTCAAGCTCTATTTACTCTGTCCAAGAAGGAAATAAGGGCAGTGTTGGTGCTATGCCTGGGTTGAAAGCCATGTTGAGTGGGGGAAAGGATTTGGTGTTTTGCTAGGTGATTTAGGACCTGAGTATGAATGCATTTTTCTAGTATTTTGGAGATGGGGATAGAATGGTGACAGGGTGGAAGTTTGAGATGTCAGAGTTGTTGCCGTCTTTATGAAGTGGGAGAACAAATGTTTTTTTCCAGATATCTGGTATGCATGATTCCTGAATGGACCTATTGAGGAGAATGCTGATAGGGTATGCAATGGAGGAGGCTGATAGTTGTAAGCATTCTGCAGTTAAGTTATCTGGGGCATTGGTACAAGGTTTTGGTTTAAGAAAGAGTTTTTGTATGGTAGAAAAGGGTATGGGTGAGTGAGAAAGTAGGTAGAGGATTTGAAGGGGAATGTACTAATGGTAGTACTAGTGAATCTGTGTTGATGGGTGGGAAGGTGGCAGTAAGTTTAGCGATGGTGTCAATAAAATATGTATTAAAGAGTGAGGCTAACACAGAGGGTGTTTTTTCTGGGTCTGGGCATGGATCATTGCTGGTTCTTGAATGGAGAAGGGAGTTGACTGCCCCCCAGAATTTCTTGGAGTTTTGTTTATGTTGGTCTTGGATAGTTTGTAAGTATTCTTTTGTGTTTTTGACAAGAAAACATTTAGCCTGATTGCAAAGTTGTTTATATTACAAGAGGTTGAAAGGAGTTTTGTTTTTCTGCCAGGGTTTCCAGGCTTTGTTCCTAGTGGACATGATCTGCTATGTGGATTTGACAAGCCAGCTGGCATGTTTTGCCTTGATTCTTTTTAGCCAGAGGGGGGCAACACTATTTAGGATCCTATGAAATGTAAAATTAAAGAATTCTACAGCTTCATTGAGTGGGAGAAATTTTAGTGGACTCTAGTTAGTGTTCTGCAGGATGTCATTGAAGGTATTTGGGGAGAAGTGAGATAGATCTCTGATATAGCTATACTGGTGTATGTCCAGTATAGAGATGGGCTTACGTATTATGAATGCTGGAGAGTGGTCACTGATGCTATTTGGGAGTGTGCCAGAGGAGAATTTATCTGGGTCAGAAGCCATGATCCAATCCAAGATAGAGCCTTTGTTATTCTTATTGTCGGGTCTGGTTATATCAGAAATTAGCTGAGTATAAATGTGAAGGTTGATGTTGGTAGAGGAGTTGTTATTGGAGAAATCTAGCCAGTTAATATTAACGTCACCTAGGATGATAGTTTCATTTTTTTATATTGTTGGTTGCCCAGGCAAGAATTTCTTCTAGAATAGGACCATTATTGCCTGGAGGAATGTATATGACTACAATACAAAAAAGAGGGGAATGGATTTAAAATATGGAATTACTGTAAAGGTGCTTGGATATAATAAGTCGATACCTCCACTTTTTTTATGAAGTTTGTCAGTTCTATTGTAGGAATAGTTAGGGGCAGAAATTCAGAATATTTGATATATGGTTTTAGCCAAGTTTCAGTGATGGCGATAAAGTCTGGTTTATGTTGACTCAACCATGTGTACAGTTAAGGAATTTTGTTTCTTATACTTTGGAGATTAAAAGTAGTGACATTTAGGGATTG
This sequence comes from Protopterus annectens, assembly GCF_019279795.1. NCBI lineage: Eukaryota > Metazoa > Chordata > Ceratodontiformes > Protopteridae > Protopterus > Protopterus annectens. The sequence continues at coordinate 458,330,490 of NC_056741.1, read as the reverse complement.
TTTGGAGATAGAGGAATTATGAGAGGGAGGAGGAGGGCCAGAGTTAGGATGTACGTCATCACACTGGACTAGACTACAGAAAACAGGGAGAGTAGTAGGTAGGGGCTTCTTTTTACGATTTTGGAAATATTTGTGGACACAGTTGCAAGGAAGGCTATGTTGTGGAGACAGGATGATAAGTTTCTTTTGTAAAATTAAATCAGATGCATATAGACTAGAGTGGATTGCACAGTAGCTGGGGAGGATGTGAATGTGGGATGATGTTGTAGAGGTGGGTGTGGGAAGTAAGTAGTTTGAGTGATACGATGACAGACATAGAAGGAGAGAGAAGTAAACAGTAAATGTCAAAAGAAAGATGTGGAATATAAGAGACGTAATTGTGAAGTGTGGAATATTAGAAGGATATGATAAGTATTGTGGAGTAAAAGTGAGGATAGGGAAGTACTGGTAGGAGTATCAGAGTATAGAAGTAAAGAAGGAAGTATGGGATTATAAAGATGAAGTAGGGATATCAGGGTTAAGGATAAAAGCAGCTATAAAGTCTGGGAAGTAGACTTATGGGGAGATAAGTGGGAGGAGTGTGAAGGAGGAGGTGAATGCTTGGAAGATGAGATGGTAGGTAGGACAAGGCTAAGTATAAATGTGATTGAACTGGGGGTGGTTGGGAATGGGGGTAGGGTAGTGGAGCAGAGTGAGCCTGAGTGTAGCGAGGGCGAATGGAGTGGGTTTGCCAAGTTGAAAGAGGGAAGAGTGCTGACAAAACCCAATCAGTTACTTCACTGGGAAAGTTGTTAGCAGGTAAGCAGATTTTAAAGTGGGGGAAATGAATTGTTTGAGAAACTACACTTCCGTATTGTCAAGGGGTTTTGGGCCTGTGATGCTAGCACAAGTAATGGCACACTGAGAAAGGTAGTTATATAAATGGGAGGAGGTTGGTTTTAGTCTTACCTTTTTAGTTTTAATTGTGTCTGTGCAGTGCATTAATTTGCCTTGTTATATACTGTCATCTGGTGGTTCATAGGTAGGTACTAGGCTATTGGCCCTAGGGCCTATATAAGCCTAGCCAGAAGGTACCCTGGCTTTCGCCACCCAGGAAAATTATTTTCCCTGTGCCACTGTCGAGCAGAGCCACAGAAGTGATCCCGGTGAATTTCCTATCTCCCATCCAATCATCAAGATTTTTCTTGAAGAGTGCTAATGAGGAGCTTTGTTTGATATAGATAGGTAGTTTGTTCCAGAGTATGGGAAGTCTCTGAAGCAGGAATCTATCCCTCCAGCATGTCCTGTTTATTGTGGTGACAAGGTTTAGGTCCCTAGAGTGTGTAGCTCATAGGGATTGGGATTTCTTTAAGTGGAGCATGTCTAAAAGCTCTGTGTTTGACACAGCTTTTGTGTGTTAGGCAGAGATCGCCTCTGAGTAGGCGATATGCGACGGAGTAAAGCTGCAGTTTTTTGAGACGGTCTGCATAGGGCATCTGTTTGAGGCCAGTAATCCTCTTTGTGAGTTATTTCTGTGGCCTTTCCAGTTGTTGTAGATGTCTTGTGAGGTACATACAAAAAGGGGCATTGTACTCTATAATGGGTCTAATGAGTGACGAGTAGAGGGGAACAACGACCTCTTTTTTTCCTGGATGAGAAACCTTTTATGATGAGGTGTGCCACGTAGAGGGATCGACTACTGTGGCGATGTGATTCTCAAAGGAGAGACTACTGTCCACCTGTGTCCCAAGGTCTCTTATCACACTTTCGGTGTTAAGTAGACTACCGCCTATGTGGTAGTTCATAGGTACAGAGTTTTACCAAAAGGGATGACAATGCACTTTTTGGCATTGAGCTTAAGGCCATGGCTTTGACACCAGGCATCTGTCTCAGCAAGGCCCTTTTGTAGGATGTCCACATCTTTTGGAGTTTTGATTATGGCTCCTAGTTTGCAGTCATCTGCAAACTTCATTAGCCAAAGACCTTCTGTGTTAGGCTGTATGTCAGAGAAGTAGATACCAAACAGGAGAGGACCCAGGACTGAAACCTGCAGTACTCCATTTGTCACTGGTATGAAGTTGGATTTGGAGTCTGCTACTTTCATAGTGTGGATTCTGTCAGTGAGCCAGTTGGCAACCCATCTTGTGACATAGGGATTTATACCTAGTTTAGTGAGTTTATCTATAATTCCAGAGTAAGGGATGGTGTCAAAAGCCTTGGTGAGATCTAGATAGGCTGTGTGAACCACCTTACCCTCATCTACGGCTTTGGTGACTGCTTCAATGAAGTCTATCAGGTTTAGGAGACATGATCTGCCTTTTACTTTGACCTTTTAGTCATGGGTGTGAGAAGTAGAGGCATACCACAAGGTCCCATTGGAGACAAGAAGAGAAGTCACCATGGGTTACGTACCAGTTCTGGCCTGTATAGAAAAGGGGAAATTAGTCCAAGCTCTTCTCAGAAGACCTCAAAAGTGAATGGAAATATGAAAACAAAAATTGTATGGAAAAAATAGCAGACACTGCCATAAGGTCTTATAATCAAATGCAGTATATTACAAAGCTTTGTTTGCCCTCTTTGCAAGAACATCTCAGTGATGTACCTTCATCCAAGTCCTGATTTAATAGTCAAGGCAAGTTAAACATTCTTCTTGATTCAAGCAGCCACCTTTGGAATGGCATTCCCTAAAGGTTAATCTCAGCAAAAACAATCTGCACATCTCAGTTTATCCATTGCAATGAAAAACTGAGCTGGATAGTTCCTTAATACAATTCTTGCAGATTTCCATAAATATCAAATACTGTCCCTATGAAAGAAAGCAGGCACTAAAGCTCATGGGTGACTTTGTCTGATCATACCTAGTTGCCCAATTTTAGCTAAGCACTACTGCACACTATAAGATGCATCCCCACAGATAATGGGCACATTCAAAACTGCCAGACACCATCAGCCTTTAATCCTTGCAATGGAGGTTATAAATCACCTCAGCAGCATTGCACTTTCTATGTAAGTGGGAATCACAAACCTTGAAGAAAGTTTGAACCAGCTCAAGGGTTTCACCACCCAGCCAGTTCCTTCTCAGACCTGACATGAATACCAAATCCAAACATGAGATTTTCATTTGTAGTAGAAATAAAGAGCATATTAATATCTAAACCAGCTGTCACATTTTATTTATTTAGTTATTGCATTTGTTTACCAGGAAAGTTCACTGGGCCTAAATGAGCCCATTTTCAGTGGAGGCCCGGGGAGAAAAGCTCCACATTAATTACATACAAAGAAGTGTTAACACACAAAAACAAGGTATGCCGAGCAGTAGTAGTACATTAAATGAAAATAATAACAGTGAAATTGTTTACAGTAATGGTATAAGTATAGAAGTAAAAATAGAATACAGTCGAATAACACATAAGTATAAATGTATATACAGAATTTATAGCAGAGGAGAGCTAACTTTACTTCTCACATCCATGACTAAAAGGTCAAAAGTAAAAGGCAGATCATGTCTCCTAAACCTGATAGACCTCTTTGAAACAGTCACCAAAGCCATAGATGAGGGTAAGGTGGTTCACACAGCATATCTAGATCTCGCCAAAGCTTTTGACACCATCCCCTACTCTGGAATTATAGATAAACTCACTAAACTAGGTATAAATCTCTATGTCACAAGATGGGTTGCCAACTGGCTTACTGACAGAACCCACACTGTGAAAGTAGCAGACTCCAAATCCAACTTCAGACCAGTGACAACTGGAGTACCACAGGGTTCAGTCCTGGGTCCTCTCCTGTTTGGTATCTACTTCTCTGACGTACAGGCTAACACAGAAGGTCTTTGGTTAATGAAGTTTGCAGATGACTGCAAACTAGGAGCCATAACCAAAACTTCAAAAGATGTGGACATCCTACAAAAGGGCCTTGCTGAGTCAACATTGGAGAGTTTAGTAAGCAGCAGGAAGTGGAAAATTGTGTCAAATGCCTTTCTTCTTCTATTGTTGAGCTAGTCAGTAAACCATTATAGGGCAGGGGGAGCTAGGTCAACATTGGAGAGTTTAGTAAGCAGCAGGGAGTGGGAAATTGTGTCAAATGCTTTTCTTCTTCTTCTTCTTTTGGCTTTTCGGTTAGGGGTCACCACAGCGGAACTCCGGTCTGCTAATGATTGGCAGTAGATTTTTATGGTGCCGAGGTGCCAGCTCGATGCCCAACCTTCAATGAAGGCACACCAATTCACGCATGTCTTTCCAGTGCCACCCGACCACGGGGAGGACATGCAGACTCCACACAAAAGGTGCTCCAGCCGAGAATTGAATGGGAGAACCTCTAGCTGTAAGGCGACAACGCTACCGCTGCACCACTGTGGCTTTGCCTTTGATAAATCAAAAAAGAATGCAGAGACTAAGGAGCCATCATCTCAAGCTCTATTTACTCTGTCCAAGAAAGAAATAAGGGCAGTGTTGGTGCTATGCCTGAGTCGAAGGCCATGTTGAGTGGGGGAAAGGATTTGGTGTTTTGCCAGGTAATTTAGGACCTGAGTATGAATGCATTGCTCTAGTATTTTGGAGATGGGGATAGAATGGTGACAGGGTGAAAGTTTGAGATGTCAGAGTTGTTGCCGTCTTTATGAAGTGGGAGACCAAATGATTTTTTCCAGATATCTGGTATGCATGATTCCTGAATGGACCTACTGAGGAGAATGCTGATAGGGTATGCAATGGAGGAGGCTGATAGTTGTAAGCATTCTGCAGTTAGGCTATCTGGGGCATTGGTACAAGGTTATGGTTTAAGAAAGAGTTTTTGTATGGTGGAAGAGGGTATGGGTGAGTGAGAAAGTAGGTAGAGGATTTGAAGGGGAATGTACTAATGGTAGTACTAGTGAATCTGTGTTGATGGGTGGGAAGGTGGTAGTAAGTTTAGCGATGGTGTCAATAAAATATGTATTAAAGAGTGAGGCTAACACAGAGGGTGTTTTTTCTGGGTCTGGGCATGGATCATTGCTGGTTCTTGAATGGAGAAGGGAGTTGACTGCCCCCCAGAATTTCTTGGAGTTTTGTTTATGTTGGTCTTGGATAGTTTGTAAGTATTCTTTTGTGCTTTTGACAAGAAAACATTTAGCCTGATTGCGAAGTTGTTTATATTACAAGAGGTTGAGGAGTTTTGTTTTTCTGCCAGGGTTTCCAGGCTTTGTTCCTAGTGGACATGATCTGCTATGTGGATTTGACAAGCCAGCTGGCATGTTTTGCCTTGATTCTTTTTAGCCAGAGGGGGGCAACACTATTTAGGATCCTATGAAATGTAAAATTAAAGAATTCTACAGCTTCACTGAGTGGGAGAAATTTTAGTGGACTCCAGTTAGTGTTCTGCAGGATGTCATTGAAGGTATTTGGGGAGAAGTGAGATAGATCTCTGATATAGCTATACTGGTGTATGTCCAGTATAGAGATGGGCTTACGTATTATGAATGCTGGAGAGTGGTCACTGATGCTATTTGGGAGTGTGCTGGAGGAGAATTTATCTGGGTCAGAAGCCATGATCCAATCCAAGATAGAGCCTTTGTTATTCTTATTGTCAGGTCTGGTTATATCAGAAATTAGCTGAGTATAAATATGAAGGTTGATGTTGGTAGAAAAGTTGTTATTGGAGATATCTAGCCAGTTAATATTAACGTTGCCTAGGATGATAGTTTCATTTTTTATATTGTTGGTTGCCCAGGCAAGAATTTCTTCTAGAATAGGACCATTATTGCCTGGAGGAATGTATATGACTACAATACAAAAAAGGGGGGAATGGGTTTAAAATATGGAATTACTGTAAAGGTGCTTGGATATAATAAGGTGATACCTCCACCTTTTTATGAAGTCTGTCATTTCTATTGTAGGAATAGTTAAGGGCAGAAATTCAGAATCTTTGACATATGGTTTTAGCCAAGTTTCAGTGATGGCGATAAAGTCTGGTTTATGTTGACTCAACCATGTGTACAGTTAAGGAATTTTGTTTCTTATGCTTTGGAGATTAATTGTAGTGACATTTAGGGATTGTTTGGAGATAGAGGAATTATGAGAGGGAGGAGGAGGGCCAGAGTTAGGATGTACGTCATCACACTGGACTAGACTACAGAAAACAGGGAGAGTAGTAGGTAGGGGCTTCTTTTTACGATTTTGGAAATATTTGTGGACACAGTTGCAAGGAAGGCTATGTTGTGGAGACAGGATGATAAGTTTCTTTTGTAAAATTAAATCAGATGCATATAGACTAGAGTGGATTGCACAGTAGCTGGGGAGGATGTGAATGTGGGATGATGTTGTAGAGGTGGGTGTGGGAAGTAAGTAGTTTGAGTGATACGATGACAGACATAGAAGGAGAGAGAAGTAAACAGTAAATGTCAAAAGAAAGATGTGGAATATAAGAGACGTAATTGTGAAGTGTGGAATATTAGAAGGATATGATAAGTATTGTGGAGTAAAAGTGAGGATAGGGAAGTACTGGTAGGAGTATCAGAGTATAGAAGTAAAGAAGGAAGTATGGGATTATAAAGATGAAGTAGGGATATCAGGGTTAGGGATGAAAGCAGCTATAAAGTCTGGGAAGTAGACTTAAGGGGAGATAAGTGGGAGGAGTGTGGAGGAGGAGGTGTGTGATTGAAGGATGGGATGGTAGGTGGGACAAGGTTAACTATAAATGTAACTGAAGTGGGGGTGGGTGAGAATGGGGGTGGGGTAGATGAGCAAAGTGAGCGTGAGCATAGCGAGGGCGAATGGAGAGGGTTTGCCAAGTTGAAAGAGGCAAGAGTGCTGACAAAACAATCAGTTACTGCTCTGGGATAATTGCAGGCAGGTAAGCAAGTTTTAAAGGGGAGAAATTAATTGTTTGAGAAACTACACTCCCGTATTGTCAAGGGCTTTTGGGCCTGTGATGTTAGCACAAGTAAGGGGACACTTGTAAAATGTAGTTATATAAATGGGAGGAGGTTGGTTTTAGTCTTACCTTTTTAGTTTTAATTGTGTCTGTGCAGTACGCATTAATTTGCCTTGTTATATACTGTCATCTGGTGGTTCATAGGTAGGTACTAGGCTATTGGCCCTAGGGCCTATATAAGCCTAGCCAGAAGGTACCCTGGCTTTCGCCACCCAGGAAAATTATTTTCCCTGTGCCACTGTCGAGCAGAGCCACAGAAGTGATCCCCGGGTGAATTTCCTATCTCCCATCCAATCATCAAGATTTTTCTTGAAGAGTGCTAATGAGGAGCTTTGTTTGATATAGATAGGTAGTTTGTTCCAGAGTATGGGAAGTCTCTGAAGCAGGAATCTATCCCTCCAGCATGTCCTGTTTATTGTGGTGACAAGGTTTAGGTCCCTAGAGTGTGTAGCTCATAGGGATTGGGATTTCTTTAAGTGGAGCATGTCTAAAAGCTCTGTGTTTGACACAGCTTTTGTGTGTTAGGCAGAGATCGCCTCTGAGTAGGCGATATCTGTGAGTAAAGCTGCAGTTTTGAGACGGTCTGCATAGGGCATCTGTTTGAGGCCAGTAATCCTCTTTGTGAGTTATTTCTGTGGCCTTTCCAGTTGTTGTAGATGTCTTGTGAGGTACATACAAAAAGGGGCATTGTACTCTATAATGGGTCTAATGAGTGACGAGTAGAGGGGAACAACGACCTCTTTTTTTCCTGGATGAGAAACCTTTTATGATGAGGTGTGCCACGTAGAGGGATCGACTACTGTGGCGATGTGATTCTCAAAGGAGAGACTACTGTCCACCTGTGTCCCAAGGTCTCTTATCACACTTTCGGTGTTAAGTAGACTACCGCCTATGTGGTAGTTCATAGGTACAGAGTTTTTACCAAAAGGGATGACAATGCACTTTTTGGCATTGAGCTTAAGGCCATGGCTTTGACACCAGGCATCTGTCTCAGCAAGGCCCTTTTGTAGGATGTCCACATCTTTTGGAGTTTTGATTATGGCTCCTAGTTTGCAGTCATCTGCAAACTTCATTAGCCAAAGACCTTCTGTGTTAGGCTGTATGTCAGAGAAGTAGATACCAAACAGGAGAGGACCCAGGACTGAAACCTGCAGTACTCCATTTGTCACTGGTCTGAAGTTGGATTTGGAGTCTGCTACTTTCATAGTGTGGATTCTGTCAGTGAGCCAGTTGGCAACCCATCTTGTGACATAGGGATTTATACCTAGTTTAGTGAGTTTATCTATAATTCCAGAGTAAGGGATGGTGTCAAAAGCCTTGGTGAGATCTAGATAGGCTGTGTGAACCACCTTACCCTCATCTACGGCTTTGGTGACTGCTTCAATGAAGTCTATCAGGTTTAGGAGACATGATCTGCCTTTTACTTTTGACCTTTTAGTCATGGGTGTGAGAAGTAGAGGCATACCACAAGGTCCCATTGGAGACAAGAAGAGAAGTCACCATGGGTTACGTACCAGTTCTGGCCTGTATAGAAAAGGGGAAATTAGTCCAAGCTCTTCTCAGAAGACCTCAAAAGTGAATGGAAATATGAAAACAAAAATTGTATGGAAAAAATAGCAGACACTGCCATAAGGTCTTATAATCAAATGCAGTATATTACAAAGCTTTGTTTGCCCTCTTTGCAAGAACATCTCAGTGATGTACCTTCATCCAAGTCCTGATTTAATAGTCAAGGCAAGTTAAACATTCTTCTTGATTCAAGCAGCCACCTTTGGAATGGCATTCCCTAAAGGTTAATCTCAGCAAAACAATCTGCACATCTCAGTTTATCCATTGCAATGAAAAACTGAGCTGGATAGTTCCTTAATACAATTCTTGCAGATTTCCATAAATATCAAATACTGTCCCTATGAAAGAAAGCAGGCACTAAAGCTCATGGGTGACTTTGTCTGATCATACCTAGTTGCCCAATTTTAGCTAAGCACTACTGCACACTATAAGATGCATCCCCACAGATAATGGGCACATTCAAAACTGCCAGACACCATCAGCCTTTAATCCTTGCAATGGAGGTTATAAATCACCTCAGCAGCATTGCACTTTCTATGTAAGTGGGAATCACAAACCTTGAAGAAAGTTTGAACCAGCTCAAGGGTTTCACCACCCAGCCAGTTCCTTCTCAGACCTGACATGAATACCAAATCCAAACATGAGATTTTCATTTGTAGTAGAAATAAAGAGCATATTAATATCTAAACCAGCTGTCACATTTTATTTATTTAGTTATTGCATTTGTTTACCAGGAAAGTTCACTGGGCCTAAATGAGCCCATTTTCAGTGGAGGCCTGGGGAGAAAAGCTCCACATTAATTACATACAAAGAAGTGTTAACACACAAAAACAAGGTATGTTGAGCAGTAGTAGTACATTAAATGAAAATAATAACAGTGAAATTGTTTACAATAATGGTATAAGTATAGAAGTAAAAATAGAATACAGTCGAATAGCACATAAGTATAAATGTATATACAGAATTTATAGCAGAGGAGAGCTAACTTTACTTCTCACACCCTTGACTAAAAGGTCAAAAGTAAAAGGCAGATCATGTCTCCTAAACCTGATAGACCTCTTTGAAACAGTCACCAAAGCCGTAGATGAGGGTAAGGTGGTTCACACAGCATATCTAGATCTCGCCAAAGCTTTTGACACCATCCCCTACTCTGGAATTATAGATAAACTCACTAAACTAGGTATAAATCTCTATGTCACAAGATGGGTTGCCAACTGGCTTACTGACAGAACCCACACTGTGAAAGTAGCAGACTCAAATCCAACTTCAGACCAGTGACAACTGGAGTACCACAGGGTTCAGTCCTGGGTCCTCTCCTGTTTGGTATCTACTTCTCTGACGTACAGGCTAACACAGAAGGTCTTTGGTTAATGAAGTTTGCAGATGACTGCAAACTAGGAGCCATAACCAAAACTTCAAAAGATGTGGACATCCTACAAAAGGGCCTTGCTGAGTCAACATTGGAGAGTTTAGTAAGCAGCAGGAAGTGGAAAATTGTGTCAAATGCCTTTCTTCTTCTATTGTTGAGCTAGTCAGTAAACCATTATAGGGCAGGGGGAGCTAGGTCAACATTGGAGAGTTTAGTAAGCAGCAGGGAGTGGGAAATTGTGTCAAATGCTTTTCTTCTTCTTCTTCTTTTGGCTTTTCCCGGTTAGGGGTCACCACAGCGGAACTCCGGTCTGCTAATGATTGGCAGTAGATTTTTATGGTGCCGAGGTGCCAGCTCGATGCCCAACCTTCAATGAAGGCACACCAATTCACGCATGTCTTTCCAGTGCCACCCGACCACGGGGAGGACATGCAGACTCCACACAAAAGGTGCTCCAGCCGAGAATTGAATGGAGAACCTCTAGCTGTAAGGCGACAACGCTACCGCTGCACCACTGCGGCTTTGCCTTTGATAAATCAAAAAAGAATGCAGAGACTAAGGAGCCATCATCTCAAGCTCTATTTACTCTGTCCAAGAAAGAAATAAGGGCAGTGTTGGTGCTATGCCTGAGTCGAAAGCCATGTTGAGTGGGGGAAAGGATTTGGTGTTTTGCCAGGTAATTTAGGACCTGAGTATGAATGCATTGCTCTAGTATTTTGGAGATGGGGATAGAATGGTGACAGGGTGAAAGTTTGAGATGTCAGAGTTGTTGCCGTCTTTATGAAGTGGGAGACCAAATGATTTTTTCCAGATATCTGGTATGCATGATTCCTGAATGGACCTACTGAGGAGAATGCTGATAGGGTATGCAATGGAGGAGGCTGATAGTTGTAAGCATTCTGCAGTTAGGCTATCTGGGGCATTGGTACAAGGTTATGGTTTAAGAAAGAGTTTTTGTATGGTGGAAGAGGGTATGGGTGAGTGAGAAAGTAGGTAGAGGATTTGAAGGGGAATGTACTAATGGTAGTACTAGTGAATCTCTGTTGATGAATGGGAAGGTGGTAGTAAGTTTAGCGATGGTGTCAATAAAATATGTATTAAAGAGTGAGGCTAACACAGAGGGTGTTTTTTCTGGGTCTGGGCATAGATTATTGTTGTTTTTTGAATGGAGAAGGGTGTTGACTGCCCCCCAGAATTTCTTGGGGTTTTGTTTATGTTGGTCTTGGATAGTTTGTAAGTATTCTTTTGTGTTTTTGACAAGAAAACATTTAGCCTGATTGCAAAGTTGTTTATATTACAAGAGGTTGAAAGGAGTTTTGTTTTTCTGCCAGGGTTTCCAGGCTTTGTTCCTAGTGGACATGATCTGCTATGTGGATTTGACAAGCCAGCTGGCATGTTTTGCCTTGATTCTTTTTAGCCAGAGGGGGGCAACACTATTTAGGATCCTATGAAATGTAAAATTAAAGAATTCTACAGCTTCAGTGAGTGGGAGAAATTTTAGTGGACTCCAGTTAGTGTTCTGCAGGATGTCACTGAAGGTATTTGGGGAGAAGTGAGATAGATCTCTGATATAGCGATACTGGTGTATGTCCAGTATAGAGATGGGCTTACGTATTATGAATGCTGGAGAGTCGTCACTGATGCTATTTGGGAGTGTGCTGGAGGAGAATTTATCTGGGTCAGAAGCCATGATCCAATCCAAGATAGAGCCTTTGTTATTCTTATTGTCGGGTCTGGTTATATCAGAAATTAGCTGAGTATAAATGTGAAGGTTGATGTTGGTAGAGGAGTTGTTATTGGAGAAATCTAGCCAGTTAATATTAACGTCACCTAGGATGATAGTTTCATTTTTTTATATTGTTGGTTGCCCAGGCAAGAATTTCTTCTAGAATAGGACCATTCTTGCCTGGAGGAATGTATATGACTACAATACAAAAAAGGGGGGAATGGGTTTAAAATATGGAATTACTGTAAAGGTGCTTGGATATAATAAGGTGATACCTCCACCTTTTTATGAAGTCTGTCATTTCTATTGTAGGAATAGTTAAGGGCAGAAATTCAGAATCTTTGACATATGGTTTTTGCCACGTTTCAGTGATGGCGATAAAGTCTGGTTTATGTTGATTCAACCATGTGTGCAGTTAAGGAATTTTGTTTCTTATGCTTTGGAGATTAATTGTACATTTAGGGATTGTTTGGAGATAGAGGAATTATGAAAGGAAGGAGGAGGGCCAGAGTTAGGATGTACGTTACCACACTGGACTAGACTACAGTAAACAGGGAGAGTAGTAGGTAGGGGCTTCTTTTTAGGATTTTGGAAATATTTGTGGACACAGTTGCAAGGAAGGCTATGTTGTGGAGACAGGATGATACGTTTCTTTTGTAAAATTAAATCAGTTGCATATAGACTAGAGTGGATTGCACAGTAGCTAGGGGGGATGTGAATGTGGGATGATGTTGTAGAGGTGGGTGTGGGAAGTAAGTAGTTTGAGTGATACGATGGCAGACATAGAAGGAGAGAAAAGTAAACAGTAAATGTCAGAAGAAAGATGTGGAATATAAGAGACATAATTGTGAAGTGTGGAATATTAGAAGGATAGGATAAGTATTGTGGAGTAAAAGTGAGGATAGGGCAGTAATGGTAGGAGTATCGGAGTATAGAGGTAAAGTAGGAAGTATGGGAGTATAAAGATGAAGTAGGGATATCAGGGTTATGGATGAAAGCAGCTATAAAGTCTAGGAAGTAGACTTAAGGGGAGATAAGTGGGAGGAGTGTGGAGGAGGAGGTGTGTGATTGAAGGATGGGATGGTAGGTGGGACAAGGTTAACTATAAATGTAACTGAAGTGGGGGTGGGTGGGAATGGGGTTGGGGTAGGTGAGCAAAGTGAGCGCGAGCATAGCGAGGGTGAATGGAGAGGGTTTGCCAAGTTGAAAGAGGTAAGAGTGCTGAAAAAACAATCAGTTACTGCTCTGGGATAATTGCAAGCACGTAAGCAAGTTTTAAAGGGGAGAAATTAATTGTTTGAGAAACTACACTCCCGTATTGTCAAGGGCTTTTGGGCCTCTGATGTTAGCACAAGTAAGGGGACACTGGTAAAAGTAGTTATATAAATGGGAGGAGGTCGGTTTTAGTCTTACCTTTTTAGTTCTAATTGTGTCTCTGCAGTACGCATTAATTTGCCTTGTTATATACTGTCATCTGGTGGTTCATAGGTAGGTACTAGGCTATTGGCCCTAGGGCCTATATAAGCCTAGCCAAAAGGTACCCTGGCTTTCGCCACCCAGGAAAATTATTTTCCTGTGCCACTGTCGAGCTGAGCCAGAGAAGTGATCCCCGGGTGAATTTCCTATCTCCCATCCAATCATCAAGATTTTTCTTGAAGAGTGCTAATGAGGAGCTTTGTTTGATATAGATAGGTAGTTTGTTCCAGAGTATGGGTAGTCTCTGGGACAGAAATCTATCCCTCCAGCATGTCCTGTTTATTGTGGTGACAAGGTTTAGGTCCCTAGAGCATGTAGCTCATAGGGATTGGGATTTCTTTAAGTGGAGCATGTCTAAAAGCTCTGGGTTTGACATAGCTTTTGTGTGTTTGGCAGAGTTCGCCTCTGAGTAGGCGATATGTGACGGAGTAAAGCTGCAGTTTTTTGAGACGGTCTGCATAGGGCATCTGTTTGAGGCCAGTAATCCTCTTTGTGAGTTATTTCTGTGGCCTTTCCAGTTGTTGTAGATGTCTTGTGAGGTACAAACCAAAAGGGGCATTGTACTCCATAATGGATCTAATGAGTGACGAGTAGAGGGGAACAATGACCTCTTTTTTTCCTGGATGAGAAACCTTTTATGATGAGGTATGCCACGTAGAAGGATCGACTACTGTGGCGATGTGATTATCAAAGGAGAGACTACTGTCCACCTGTGTCCCAAGGTCTCTTATCACACTTTTGGTGTTAAGTAGACTACCGCCTATGTGGTAGTTCATAGGTACAGAGTTTTTACCAAAAGGGATGACAATGCACATTTTGGCATTGAGCTTAAGGCCATGGCTTTGACACCAGGCATCTGTCTCAGCAAGGCCCTTTTGTAGGATGTCCACATCTTTTGGAGTTTTCATTATGGCTCCTAGTTTGCAGTCATCTGCAAACTTCATTAGCCAAAGACCTTCTGTGTTAGGCTGTATGTCAGAGAAGTAGATACCAAACAGGAGAGGATCCAGGACTGAACCCTGTGGTACTCCACTTGTCACTGGTCTGAAGTTGGATTTGGAGTCTGCTACTTTCATAGTGTGGGTTCTGTCAGTGAGCCAGTTAGCAACCCATCTTGTGACATAGGGATTTATACCTAGTTTAGTGAGTTTATCTATAATTCCAGAGTAAGGGATGGTGTCAAAAGCCTTGGTGAGATCTAGATAGGCTGTGTGAACCACCTTACCCTCATCTACGGCTTGGGTGACTGCTTCAATGAAGTCTATCAGGTTTAGGAGACATGATCTGCCTTTTACTTTTGACCTTTTAGTCATGGGTGTGAGAAGTAGAGGCATACCACAAGGTCCCATTGGAGACAAGAAGAGAAGTCACCATGGGTTACGTACCAGTTCTGGCCTGTATAGAAAAGGGGAAATTAGTCCAAGCTCTTCTCAGAAGACCTCAAAAGTGAATGGAAATATGAAAACAAAAATTGTATGGAAAAAATAGCAGACACTGCCATAAGGTCTTATAATCAAATGGAGTATATTACAAAGCTTTGTTTGCCCTCTTTGCAAGAACATCTCAGTGATAGTACCTTCATCCAAGTCCTGATTTAATAGTCAAGGCAAGTTAAACATTTTTCTTGATTCAAGCAGCCCCTTTGGAATGGCATTCCCTAAAGGTTAATCTCAGCAAAAACAATCTGCACATCTCAGTTTATCCATTGCAATGAAAAACTGAGCTGGATAGTTCCTTAATACAATTCTTGCAGATTTCCATAAATATCAAATACTGTCCCTATGAAAGAAAGCATGCGCTAAAGCTCATGGGTGACTTTGTCTGATCATACCTAGTTGCCCAATTTTAGCTAACCACTACTGCACACTATAAGATGCATCCCCACAGATAATGGGCACATTCAAAACTGCCAGAAACCATCAGCCTTTAATCCTTGCAATGGAGGTTATAAATCACCTCAGCAGCATTGCATTTTCTATGGAAGTGGGAATCACAAACCTTGAAGAAAGTTTGAACCAGCTCAAGGGTTTCACCACCCAGCCAGTTCCTTCTCAGACCTGACATGAATAGCAAATCCAAACATGAGATTTTCATTTGTAGTAGAAATAAAGAGCATATTAATATCTAAACCAGCTGTCACATTTTACTTACTTAGTTATTGCATTTGTTTACCAGGAAAGTTCACTGGGCCTAAATGAGCCCATTTTCAGTGGAGGCCCGGGGAGAAAAGCTCCACATTAATTACATACAAAGAAGTGTTAACACACAAAAACAAGGTATGCCGAGCAGTAGTAGTACATTAAATGAAAATAATAACAGTGAAATTGTTTACAGTAATGGTATAAGTATAGAAGTAAAAATAGAATACAGTCGAATAACACATAAGTATAAATGTATATACAGAAATTATAGCAGAGGAGAGCTAACTTTACTTCTCACACCCATGACTAAAAGGTCAAAAGTAAAAGGCAGATCATGTCTCCTAAACCTGATAGACTTCTTTGAAACAGTCACCAAAGCCATAGATGAGGGTAAGGTGGTTCACACAGCATATCTAGATCTTGCCAAAGCTTTTGACACCATCCCCTACTCTGGAATTATAGATAAACTCACTAAACTAGGTATAAATCTCTATGTCACAAGATGGGTTGCCAACTGGCTTGCTGACAGAACCCACACTGTGAAAGTAGCAGACTCCAAATCCAACTTCAGACCAGTGACAACTGGAGTACCACAGGTTTCAGTCCTGGGTCCTCTCCTGTTTGGTATCTACTTCTCTGACATACAGGCTAACACAGAAGGTCTTTGTTTAATGAAGTTTGCAGATGACTGCAAACTAGGAGCCATAATCAAAACTTCAAAAGATGTGGACATCCTACAAAAGGGCCTTGCTGAGTCAACATTGGAGAGTTTAGTAAGCAGCTGGAAGTGAGAAATTGTGTCAAATGCCTTTCTTCTTCTATTGTTGAGCTAGTCAGTAAATCATTATAGGGCAGGGGGAGCTAGGTCAACATTGGAGAGTTTAGTAAGCAGCAGGGAGTGGGAAATTGTGTCAAATGCTTTTCTTCTTCTTCTTCTTTTGGCTTTTCCCGGTTAGGGGTCACCACAGCGGAACTCCGGTCTGCTAATGATTGGCAGTAGATTTTTATGGTGCCGAGGTGCCAGCTCGATGCCCAACCTTTAATGAAGGCACACCCATTCACGCATGTCTTTTGAATGCCACCCGACCACAGGGAGGACATGCAGACTCCACACAAAAGGTGCTCCAGCCGAGAATTGAATGGGAGAACCTCTTGCTGTAAGGCGACAACGCTACCGCTGCACCACTGCGGCTTTGCCTTTGATAAATCAAAAAAGAATGCAGAGACTAAGGAGCCATCATCTCAAGCTCTATTTACTCTGTCCAAGAAAGAAATAAGGGCAGTGTTGGTGCTATGCCTGGGTCGAAAGCCATGTTGAGTGGGGGAAAGGATTTGGTGTTTTGCCAGCTAATTTAGGACCTGAGTATGAATGCATTGTTCTAGTATTTTGGAGATGGGGATAGAATGGTGACAGGGTGAAAGTTTGAGATGTCAGAGTTGTTGCCGTCTTTATGAAGTGGGAGACCAAATGCTTTTTTCCAGATATCTGGTATGCATGATTCCTGAATGGACCTGTTGAGGAGAATGCTGATAGGGTATGCAATGGAGGAGGCTGATAATTGTAAGCATTCTGCAGTTAGGTTATCTGGGGCATTGGTACAAGGTTTTGGTTTAAGAAAGAGTTTTTGTATGGTGGAAGAGGGTATGGGTGAGTGAGAAAGTAGGTAGAGGATTTGAAGGGGAATGTACTAATGGTAGTACTAGTGAATCTGTGTTGATGAATGGGAAGGTGGTAGTAAGCTTAGCGATGGTGTCAATAAAATATGTATTAAAGAGTGAGGCTAACACAGAGGGTGTTTTTTCTGGGTCTGGGCATAGATTATTGCTGTTTTTTGAATGGAGAAGGGAGTTGACTGCCCCCCTAGAATTTCTTGGGGTTTTGTTTATGTTGGTCTTGGATAGTTTGTAAGTATTCTTTTGTGTTTTTGACAAGAAAACATTTAGCCTGATTGAGAAGTTGTTTATATTACAAGAGGTTGAAAGGAGTTTTGTTTTTCTGCCAGGGTTTCCAGGCTTTGTTCCTAGTGGACATGATCTGCTATGTGGATTTGACAAGCCAGCTGGCATGTTTTGCCTTGATTCTTTTTAGCCAGAGAGGGGCAACACTATTTAGGATCCTATAAAATGTAAAACTAAAGAATTCTACAGCTTCATTGAGTGGGAGAAATTTTAGTGGACTCCAGTTAGTGTTCTGCAGGATGTCACTGAAGGTATTTGGGGAGAAGTGAGATAGATCTCTGATATAGCGATACTGGTGTATGTCCAGTATAGAGATGGGCTTACGTATTATGAATGCTGGAGAGTGGTCACTGATGCTATTTGGGAGTGTGCTGGAGGAGAATTTATCTGGGTCAGAAGCCATGATCCAATCCAAGATAGAGCCTTTGTTATTCTTATTGTCAGGTCTGGTTATATCAGAAATTAGCTGAGTATAAATATGAAGGTTGATGTTGGTAGAAAAGTTGTTATTGGAGATATCTAGCCAGTTAATATTAACGTCACCTAGGATGATAGTTTCATTTTTTATATTGTTGGTTGCCCAGGCAAGAATTTCTTCTAGAATAGGACCATTATTGCCTGGAGGAATGTATATGACTACAATACAAAAAAGGGGGGAATGGGTTTAAAATATGGAATTACTGTAAAGGTGCTTGGATATAATAAGGTGATACCTCCACCTTTTTATGAAGTCTGTCATTTCTATTGTAGGAATAGTTAAGGGCAGAAATTCAGAATCTTTGATATATGGTTTTAGCCAAGTTTCAGAGATGGCGATAAAGTCTGGTTTATGTTGACTCAACCATGTGTGCAGTTAAGGAATTTTGTTTCTTATGCTTTGGAGATTAATTGTAGTGACATTTAGGGATTGTTTGGAGATAGAGGAATTATGAAAGGAAGGAGGAGGGCCAGAGTTAGGATGTACGTCACCACACTGGACTAGACTACAGAAAACAGGGAGAGTAGTAGGTAGGGGCTTCTTTTTAGGATTTTGGAAATATTTGTGGACACAGTTGCAAGGAAGGCTATGTTGTGGAGACAGGATGATAAGTTTCTTTTGTAAAATTAAATCAGTTGCATATAGACTAGAGTGGATTGCACAGTAGCTGGGGGAGATGTGAATGTGGGATGATTCTGTACAGGTGGGTGAGGGAAGTAAGTAGTTTGAGTGATACGATGGCAGACATAGAAGGCGAGAGAAGTAAACAGTAAATGTCAGAAGAAAGATGTGGAATATAAGACACATAATTGTGAAGTGTGGAATATTAGAAGGATAGGATAAGTATTGTGGAGTAAAAGTGAGGACAGGGAAGTACTGGTAGGAGTATCGGAGTATAGAGGCAAAGTAGGAAGTATGGGAGTATAAAGATGAAGTAGGGATATCAGGGTTATGGATGAAAGCAGCTATAAAGTCTGGGAAGTAGTCTTAAGGGGAGATAAGTTTGAGGAGTGTGGAGGAGGAGGTGTGTGATTGAAGGATGGGATGGTAGGTGGGACAAGGTTAACTATAAATGTAACTGAAGTGGGGTGGGTGGGAATGGGGGTGGTGTAGATGAGCAAAGTGAGCGCGAGCATAGCGAGGACAAATGGAGTGGGTTTGCCAAGTTGAAAGAGGCAAGAGTGCTGACAAAACAATCAGTTACTGCACTGGGATAATTGCAAGCAGGTAAGCAAGTTTTAAAGGGGAGAAATTAATTGTTTGAGAAACTACACTCCCGTATTGTCAAGGGCTTTTGGGCCTGTGATGTTAGCACAAGTAAGGGGACACTGGTAAAAGGTAGTTATATAAATCGGAGGAGGTCGGTTTTAGTCTTACCTTTTTAGTTTTAATTGTGTCTGTGCAGTACGCATTAATTTGCCTTGTTATATACTGTCATCTGGTGGTTCATAGGTTCATAGGTAGGTACTAGGCTATTGGCCCTAGGGCCTATATAAGCCTAGCCAAAAGGTACCCTGGCTTTCGCCACCCAGGAAAATTATTTTCCTGTGCCACTGTCGAGCGGAGCCACAGAAGTGATCCCCGGGTGAATTTCCTATCTCCCATCCAATCATCAAGATTTTTCTTGAAGAGTGCTAATGAGGAGCTTTGTTTGATATAGATAGGTAGTTTGTTCCAGAGTATGGGAAGTCTCTGGGACAGGAATCTATCCCTCCAGCATGTTCTGTTTATTGTGGTGACAAGGTTTAGGTCCCTAGAGCGTGTAGCTCATATGGATTGGGATTTCTTTAAGTGGAGCATGTCTAAAAGCTCTGGGTTTGACATAGCTTTTGTGTGTTAGGCAGAGATCGCCTATGAGTAGGCGATATGCAATGGAGTAAAGCTGCAGTTTTTTGAGATGGTCTGCATAGGGCATGATCTGCCTTTTACAAACCCAAACTGGGTGGGGTCCTGAGTTTGGAGATTACCAATGTCATTGTTTATAAGTTCCATGATGATACGTTCCATAGCCTTGCAGACCAGGCTCATTAGGATAATGGGGCAGTAGTTTCCGGGTTCTGTGGTGGCTCCCCCTTTGTGGAGTGGGATAACTGTTGCTGTGCGCCATTAAGTGGGCACATAGCCTGAGATGAGGCTATGATTGAACATGGTACTTAGGTGGGGTGCCAGTTCGTTCTGTCGTTCATGTAGAACACAGCCTGGGATGTTGACAGGTCCCATGGATGCTGTGTTCTTGGCTTTGGATGGTGTGTTTTTTACCTGTGCAGCCATGATTACAGGAACTTTGCATTCTTTTGGTATAAAGATGGGCCCTTTAGGGGATGACAGGGGGATAAAGTTAGCACTGAACCTATCTGCCAGGATGTTGGCGATATCAGTTGGTTCCGTATATTTAGTGCCATTGTGCTGTAACTCAGAGCAGATCTGAGTGTTGCCATTGAGATTCTTGACATAACTATAGAATGCTTTGTGGTTGTCTTTAGAGTCAGTGGCAATTTTGTTTTCATAACTAGTGTTGGAGGATTTTATGAGGGATCTCAGCTTCTTACTGAGGCTGACCGGGGAGTTTCTCCAATCATGGGATTTTACTCTTTTTTGCAACAGTTTTTTTCTTCTGTTGTAGAGTTGTTTATGGCAGGGGACCACCAGATTGGCTTCCTTTTTTTGGAGGATAGCATCTTGATTCTTTTAGGGATTGCACGATCCATGTACTTGTGTAAGTGCTTATAAAGTGCATTTGTGTAGGATTCAGCAGTCATACCTCTATTGTCCATCAGCATGGGTGTCATGAAGTTTGCCACTTCTGTCTTAAGAAGCGTGAAGTTGACTTTGGAGAAATTTTTTACTGTGGTTTCCCTAATGGGGGTGGGGGAGGGGTGTGGATGTCTAGGATGATTAGCTTGTGGTCGAATCTGACCAATGAGGAATTTACCTCCGGTGTGGAGCACCGGCTGCCCATGTTGGTAATAACCAGGTCTAGGATATTGCTGCCCCTGGCGGGGGTGTGGATAAGTTGATCCAAGGCATTGGAATTTATGAATTCCAGAAAACGTTGAGCACAAGAGTTGGTACATGAGTAGTTTTCCCAGTTAATGGTAGGGTAGTTGAAATCGCCCATTATTAGGGTGTTAGGTTGTACCCTAATATTTTCCAGTGTATAAAGAAATGAGGAGTGGGAATCCTGGGGCATGGTGGGGGATCTGTAGCAAGCTACAATTTGGATTGTGGTCTTGCCCAGAGTTAGTTGCACTTGGATAATCTCGGATGCATTATGCTGAGCAACTAGTCTGGAGGTGTGGATATCCTTAATGAATATGGACACACCTCCACCTTTAGTGTTTCAGTCCAGGTTAGGTGGCCGAAAGGTGTGATATGAATTATAGCCTGGTAATGCAGGGGTACTCTATGGAGCCTTGAACTAGGTCTCTGTCACAGCACAGATGTCGATGTTCTCCATTTTAAGGAGTGCCTTGAGTGAGTGCATTTGGAGGTTTAGACTTCTAGCATTGAGTAGCAATACCCTCAGATTCTTCTTGCCTGTACCTGTTACGGTGGTGAATTTGTCATTTGAACCTTGCCTAAAAAGGGCACTATAGGGGTGGCTAGAGCCTTAGCCAGTATCCGGAATCCCAGGTGCAACAGGTGCAGGCCATCTCTGGCAAAGCATCATGGTTTGTCGATCATGTCATGCCAGGCAGACAGATACTGGATTCCCTTAGAATGACACCAGAAGCTTAGCCAATTGTTGAAGTCAATCATTTTGTCCTTGTACTGTGTTATCATTCTGGGTGATGGCAGGATGCTACTCAGGGCTAGGGTCATACCTGCCTGGGCTACAAGATCGGACAGCTCCTCCATGTCCCTTTTCATATAGTCCAGGGAGGTACGTCTCAGGTCATGCACACCAACATGGACAATGACAGAGTCATATTTGTACTTGTTGTGGAGTGACCTGAGTGCATGCATTATGTGGCGGATCCTGGCACCCGACAGGCAGCTGACAGTAACTTTCTCCTTGTTTAGCCTGGTGAGTGAAACATCAGTGTGCCTGACTATAGAGTCACCTATGACTAGAGTGTTGGGTACATTGTTATGCCTTATGGGCTGTGGTTAAGTGGCACACTGAGTTTGTGAGCTATGTGTCATTTGGGTTGTGTTGGGGGGTGGAGGTTGCTTGTGTTTCTGCTTTGGAGGTCCCTGTTGCTTGTGCAGGTTTTTACTGAGATCCTCCGTGAATGTAGGTGTGTGTTTTGTGTTTCTATGTGTGTGTTTTTGTGGTGTAGGTTTTGAGGGACTATATGCTGAGTGTGGTGTGGTGCAAGTATTTACCTTCTCCTCTTGACTGTCTAGTCCAGTCTTAGGTGAAGAGAGCTTTGCTTCCAGTTTGGCTATATAAGTGCATCTCTCACAGGTTGTAGTGTTGGGTGGTAGGAGGAGAGAGTTGTCTAAGTACATGAGGCAATTACTGCATTGCCCACAAGATGCCCAGATTCATCAGGTAGACAGGAGAAAACACAGGGAGCTGACCCTTAGACATGCCTGGATAGGTGCTTATTTGTTAAGTACTAGAAACTGTTTTCCTCTAGACAGTGAGGAAAGTTGAGTGCTGTAGTAATTTGTAGCTTATTTAGTGCTTACAATAAGTTCTGAACAAGTGCTGAGCTCAAAGAAACAGACTTGAGTGCTGAAACAAAAAAACTGGCTAGTTCTAAGAAACAAAATTAAGCTAGAAGGCTTCCCTCCAACACAGAAAGGCTTGGGACTTAGAAGCCCACAAATAGTCCTGGACACAGCAAATCTGTATCCAGACTAGACTACCCACAGGAAAGGCAGGAAACAAGCTTAGAATTTTTTTTAAGTGGAAAGAGAGAAAGGAGGAGCAGAAACTAAGCTGATTGGCCTTCTCAAATGTTCTCTCTGTATTAGGTAGAATGAGGTAATGACACTAGACTGGGAGGAGAGTGTCCCAGATCATACAGTAGGGTGGGGTGGGCAACAACAAAGCCAACTATAAGAGCAGCATATCAATAGGGAGGGAGGAAGGCTGGGAAACAAACTGCAGAAATGTTTCTCACAGCAGAAAAGCAGCAGTGAGCCTTTAAATGAAAGTTTTAAACAGCTAAAGGAGCCTCTAGAGAAAGCTTTTAACTGCAAACAACTTATCAGAATCAAACAACCCAACAGATGTTTAATAAAAGTGGATGATTTCCAGTTAATACCTCACACACAGTGAAACTAGCTAGAAATATATACAGTACACAAAGTGCTATAAATAACTCGAAAAAATAAGCAAAAAAACAGGATACTTAATGTTATATATTATAGATCCGAGTTTGTTCAGTGTCCTTCCTTCAATTAGCTCAGTGTGAAATGGCAGAAACACTCAAAACTTAACTTCTTAGGTAACAGAAAGTTGAAACCTGAGACAACTTTTAAGAAAAAAGCTCAAAAGAACCAATGAGGTGCTTAGTCTAAGCTGTAGTCCAGGTGACCTCAGTCAGCCAATGACCTTAAACAATTCTCTCTCACTGAAATTCCTGATGGCTTTGGCTAAACCAAGATGTCCCTGAATATGAATGTAACATTAACTTAATCTATGTCCATGCTAGAAATGTAGCTTTATGCCATACTTAAATGCAGTAGTTTCAATTTGTATGTTTCCTCTATCATACCTTGGCCAATTTTATGTTTCATTTTACTTTAGCTTAATTCTAATTATTTTAAAAATATACTAGTCTTTTTTAATATGTTTATTTAGTAGAGTAGCGGAGCTTTTCTCCTCGGGCCTCCACTGAAAATGGACATGTATCCAGCTGGACTAGCCCGGTTAACAAATGTAAAATAAAATAAATAAATAAATAAAATAAATATGTGCTCAGACACACAGCCTCCACAAACACTAGGCCCAAACACAAGCCTGAATATGGGCAATGCTACAAATATCCAAACTACTTAGAAACAAACTGCAGAAATGTTTCTCACAGCAGAAAAGCAGCAGTGAGCCTTTAAATGAAAGTTTTAAACAGCTAAAGGAGCCTCTAGAGAAAGCTTTTAACTGCAAACAAGTTATCAGAATCAAACAACCCAACAGATGCTTAATAAAAGTGGACGATTTCCAGTTAATACCTCACACACAGTGAAACTAGCTAGAAAAATACACGGTACACAAAGTGCTATAAATAACTCGAACAAATAAGCAAAAAGACAGGATACTTAATGTTATATATTATAAATCCGAGTTTGCTCAGTGTCCTTCCTTCAATTAGCTCAGTGTGAAATGGCAGAAACACTCACAACTTAACTTCTTAGGTAACAGAAAGTTGAAACCTGAGACAACTTTTAAGAAAAAAAGTTCAAAAGAACCAATGCGGTGCTTAGTCTAAGCTGTAGTCCAGGTGACCTCAGTCAGCCAATGACCTTAAACAATTCTCTCTCACTGAAATGCCTGATGGCTTTGGCTAAACCAATATGTCCCTGAATATGTGCTCAGACACACAGCCTCCACAAACACTAGGCCCAAACACAAGCCTGAACAAGCCTGAATAAGAGGGGAATGGCAACTAATTGAACTAGAATGCCTGAAACATGAAATGAGAGAGAAAACGGGGCACAGGGATGTTCTCAGGGAAGGTCCACAAGTGTGCAAGCCACTATAACTAAAATATTATAGCAGTAAAGAATAGCTGAAAACTGTAGGCCAACACCTAAACTGTGTGAAGATTGGGAGGTTTGTCTTTGTTGACTGGTAATAGGATGTCGGGGAATGAAGAAGAAACATGCAGTCCAAAAGTGAGTTGAGATACATCTGGGATGGGAAGGGCAGCCTATGTAATTACTGTGTTCGTCCTGGACTGTAACAGAAAAAGGAGAGTAAAACTTAACTGAGTAAATGTGGGACATCTACGGTACACAATAACAGTAGGGACTAAACAAGATATTTAACAGAAGATGCGAGTAGGTGGAAGATATAGTTGGTCAGAGAGGAGTCAAAGAAGGGTATGCTACATAAAATGACTGTAAAGAAAAGAGGGAAATAGAGTGGAACAGTCAGAGTATGAAGAGGGACCAGAGGAGCACAGTGTGGGTATGGACTAACAAAGGTGCTTATACAATAGGGTAGATGAAGATAAAGTTGATCAGAGAGAAGTTAGGAGAGGTGGAATATAGAAAGGAGGGCCAAAGGCAAAAGAAAGTAAGGGAGAGTGGACCATGCTAGGTGACAAAGCAAAATGGCATCAGATAACTATGAAAATTGAGACAAATCCAAGCAAAAAAGTGTATATCAGCCAGAGTATATCACATGCATTTGCCTGTACCGACAGGAAAAAGATAAAACAACTTCAGTGGGCTTGTAAGAGTTTCTAGCCCAGTAACAGACAGTACACCACTACTACATTGCTTTTTTAACAAAGTAACAGACAGTACACTGCTACTACATTGCTTTTTAACAGGTCTGAACAGTCAAAACTCAAGCTGTTTTAGCTTCTGTAAGTACAAGTTAACCAAGTAAATTACCCAGATAAACCTCAGAATATATTAAATAGACATGTATTCTGCCAAATAGCATTTGTAAATAGTGACAATGGAAACAACAGATCTCTCATTGGCTTATAAGGTCAGTAGCTGCAACAGGTATGAAAACCAGGTTACATATGTTGAATATATGCATAACAACATCCAAAAATAAGCAAGATATACTTACTGACCAGCACACTATGTGAAGAACCAAGGAGACATCTTGGGTGAAAAATGGGATTTAAAAATGGTGCCTTGGGTCCGGGTGACTAGTTATAGATTTCAGTTAAGCAAGAGGGGGGAGGGTGCAGCACTGTTTTATTTTTGAAGATTGGAAAATTATTGTTAAAATGTTTTATAATAATTTGGAGCTTTTCTCCCGGAGCCTCTGCTGAAAATGGCCTTCTACCCAGACAGACCTTCCTGGTAATCAAATGTCAATAAATAAATAAACAATAAATAAACAATAAATAAATCAATAAAAGCTATGAAATACTGAAATGAATTAGAAACACTGTTATATACTTGCAGGTTAAGGAATATTAATGTACTAATGACATTTGCCGAGAGTAAAAAAAAAAAATACGATAATAAAATAACATCTTCAATTGAAGTTTAGTCTCAGTCAAGTGTATAGTCTGTTCACCATTTTTACAGGACTTTTTGGTTGACTTCTTATTACTAATGCTGTGTTAATACTAAGCTCCAACATAATTTTTCTTTCAATATATTTGAACAGCAACTTTTATGACAAAAGGATACGTGATATCAATCATCTAACGTTTTAAAAATACAAATTGTACCTACTGACTTTTGCTGTAGTGTTTCCTGTTGTGTTACACTACACATGTTAAGCATTACTGCCTTTCTGCAGATGAATACATTGAGAATTATGTGATTAACTAATCTATCCAATATGCTCTTTTAAAGTAAGTTTGAATAAACCTAAAGGTCTTAAGCATTAAAAGTCTTGATTGGAAACCTCATGTATTTTCAAAATGGATTTAAGAAATTAACTTTGAAAGCAAAGCTCAAGAGGGGGATTTCTTAAATTCATTAAAAGAAAAAAAAACACAAATTTGTTATATTAACAATGATATTATAATCCTCTTTGTAGTTAGGACAGGGAGCTTTGTGATTTTATAGTTCTAAACTGGCAAAAAGATTATGTATTTTTCTGATATCGGGGGGGACACACAAATTTCAGGTATGTCAAGCCTTAGTTTCACAATGCACCCAATTCAGAACAGTTTCAAGGCTTTGACAGTTCTGAAAGCTGTAATACATACAATTTACAGCTCACAATGCTTATTTGTAACGCTTCAAAGGCCATTGAACTGACACACTTCACTTACAGCCAGTCTCTGGCAGAGCTCAGTCTCCATATAGTATAAAAAATTACTGGGTTTCCCGAATCATAAACATCCAGGACCCTTGACAACCAAATAAATATTTGGACCATTCAGAAAAAAACAGTCAAAACAAAATTAGTGATATCAAATCAGTGATATCCAGCAAAAGAAAGTGGATATGGCAGATGAGTGGATGCTACTACCATCTATGATCCTAATGGTCTGCAGATACAGATTTCAAACACTTAGTAATTCAATTCTCTCTCCATTGTGACCGTGATGGAACAGTTAAGTCTTTAGTAAACTAGCAGTATAACCCACCTACCACCAAGTTAATGTAGTACTAATCATTTCATGGTGATTAGTTTGTACTCATCACCAACATGTTTGCAGGCTCCTAGAAGTGCACTGACCTGTAAAGTCCCCAACTTTAAAGTCCCAGTTTTGTCACATACAGGACACTTTATAAATTAATTGTAAACAGGCTGCATGAGTGTTTAAACCTTTCTGTCTGTGCAATGGAAATAAAAGATTAATTTAAAAAAAATAAATAAAAGAAGAAGAAGAAGAAACAACTTGCTTGCCTGGATGCTGCAGCCAATCAGATCCCATGCTTCACTGAAGCTGACTTGATTGAGTGCAGCTTACTGACAAATACAAAAAAAAAAACAGAAAAAAGTTTGCGATAGCAAGATGATTTGGAATATATGGACAATAACAGAATGCAAAAGATGCAAATTATGTAAGGATGCTGTACCACTTTTTTATTTTTTATTTTTTTATGAGTTGAACAAAAAGAGGAGATAGATAAACTTGAGGCTGCTGCATGGGGGCCCTTGCTCGTGTGAGATAATCGGGGGCCCTGCGTGGCTGTGGATTCAGCTGGTACCTAATGGCAGCTATGCTCAGGCATATATCTCTCCTGTATGCAATGCTAGACCCATTCTAGAGAACACAAAGCAGATCTTCATCAGTATATAATAATGCTTTGTGCTCACCACTCTTAGTACAATGTTGATCAAACTGGCACCTTTCAGCAATGTAGGACTTCCTCTGGAATTCAGAAAGGCAAATCACAATGCATGAGCCTTAATTCCATATGTAGCCACATGAAAGTAAGTCTGAGCAATTCAGATACAACTTTCCTGCCACTGTTTTCTGCTGGCACTGGCCTCATTGCAAACAGCAGTCTCACTGATGAAGCAGCATGTAAATGTGGTAGCCTGGGGTGTGGGGGTGGGGGGCAGGTAATGCAAATGACCCAAAGTGCTGTCCCTCAGGAATGACTCTGGCAGCTAAGTAACACAATACAATGATTCCCTGAATCACTCTACTGAGTTAATTTTTTCACCAGGAGGAAAAAAATGAATGCTGACTTTTGATTGTGTTCACCATTCACCCCTAGGGGGATGATTTTGGTTCATAAAACAAATACAGATAGGTATCATGGAGCTGTGTGTGTATTTATAGGGGCATTAATTTATTTTTTATTTTTATTTGTTAACTGGGGAAGTCCGACTTGGAATGAAGCCAATTTTCAGCGGAGGCTCAGAGAGAAATGCTCCAGGCACATGTCTTTGTAACGTGGGAAGAAACCGAAGGAAACCCACATGAATGCAGGGAGGACATGCAGACTCCACACAGAAGGCACTCCAGCCAAGAGTCAAACCAGAGAATCTCTTGCTGTGAGGTGACAATGCTACCACTGCACCATCCATGAATGTGACTGCGCACGTGCGTGTGTGTGTGTGTGTGTGTGTGTGTGTGTGTGTGTGTGTGTGTGTGTGTGTGTGTGTGTGTGTGTGTGTGTGTGTGTGCGCACGTGTGTATGTGTGTGTGTTTGCTTGTTGGGTGTGCACTAGCATGATCAGATCGGACAGCACAGTGCTCGGTTCAGACACACAGTAATTAATTGCTAATGAAGTATTTGTATATGTGGCTTTGCCTTGTCTCTCAACTGGAGATTCTCACCATCACACTAACTGACCAACCTGCATTATTCAGTTATCTCTGGCATTGAGAATCTCTTTGTCTGTATCCCAGGGCTGAAGTTTAAAAAAAGTCCTAATTAATCATGGTCAGTGCCATATAATTAATACACACTGCAAAACATTTTAGGATGTCCCCGAGATTAAAAAATAGTTTCCATTCCCTTCCATATTTTTCATTATCCAGACTTGTGCTACCTTTTAGAAGTGAGATTTTATAATATATATTTTGTAGTCTTTTTCCTGCTGTATGTCAGTCATCAGCTCCCCCCTTGACCAACTGTCCCATTTGTTTCCCATCACTGAGGTCAAGGTCATCCAGGAGGAGTCATAATTCAAACATCCATTAGTGGTTCAAGGTTTTTCTTCTTTTTGTTTTTGTTGTCCCCACTGTATGTACCTGATGAGGCATAGGAGAGGGGAGTGCAATGAAATGACAGCAGAGGACATCCACTCAATTCCACAAGGAGTGTTCGCTTTCAGGCATCCCTGCCCTACCCGAGGCTTGAGCTGTGAACTTCCCAGTCTCAGCCAGGAAGTTAGTATACCCAGTGTGCCCCCAAATGTGCACAATCCCTCCATCCCTCCCCTCCAGGAGAGATGAGCAGGCCATGCGCCTTGTTTCCTCCCCTCCCTGCCTGGTTCCTCCAGCACCTGAGCCACTAGTCAAAACCCAGTAACCTGGGACATTTTTAGGAATCTGTTCCCTGTGCCACTGAGCCAGGATCTGAGTTTTATGATAGTGTTAACCAAAGACTAAAAGTTTCAACTATTACCTCACAATAAACTTCAGGCTTCTGATACACTATAAAAACTACTTTTACTGCCTCAGCTTGTAGATCTTTGAGCAAAATAGTAAAAAAATTAATAATTTCTTTATGACAATTGCATGAAAAAGTACTATGTGTGATGGCATGGTGTGGTAAAAAGCCTGACGTAAATGTTCAGTACCTGGCATTCCATACATGCATTCATGGATGGAGTTTCTTATTCTACTGACCATTGCACATTGTAAAAATAATTTCTGAACCTACTTTGAAGAAAAAAATCAATTATAGATATTTAGAACTTGAATATGGACTCAGTTAATGGCCCACTACCAGGCTACAGCAAAATTCATTGTGGATTGCCAAGAGTTTTCTGCACTTTAAGAAGATTGTACAGCTGTTATTTTATTTATTTATTTATTTATTTTTGAATTATGGTCTTTGCACTCTCTCTAACATCCAGTTGGTCACTAGTCTCATTTCAAACCCATTATGAAAAAAAAACATCAGTCACCTGTTTCCATCAAAAGATTAACTTAACATGAAGTGAAAAATCTTGTAATCCCCTGCATGCATCAAATTCATACCATTATCACCATAGTGGTTTTATAAAATTCTCATTAGTAAGCCATTCTTTAAAGCCATCCTTTTACCATGTGTCAAATCATTACCCTCATGTACAAAGTTTATTGATATATTCTTCAAATTTTGCAAAATATTTATTTTTCAAAGACAATGTGTATAGTCCAAAAATATGACTTTCCATTGATCCAAAACATCCATTTCATTAGTTTTAATGCGGTTCCTAAAAACACAGATTAAATTTCTATCAGTCATTTAAATATTCTAAGGAATATAAAAATCAGAATAAGTCACAATTTTTTTTTTTTTTTTGTATCGTAGCTCTGAAAAGAGCTGTTGCCGCCGTGTAGGGCTCTGATACAAAAAAAGATCTCGGCACACAAAGACAGGGACACAACAGCTCTTATCAGAGCTACTCGAGTCTGTAACAAGCAGACAAACCCAAAATAGAGACAAAATAGAGGCAAGAGGGAGCCCACAGCCAAAAAAAAAAAAAGATCTACAAAAAAGGAAAAGCAACCCAAAAGCTTTTATAAAAGCTCACATTAGCATTTTTAAAGGCTAAAAAACTTTGGACAAACTATAAAAACTTCCCCTTCAAAAAGCAAAACAACAAAAACAAGCAAGGAAAACCAGATAGACAGGACAAAGTTCATCAACCCAATACAAAAGTATGAAAAAAGTAAAATTAATTTTTCCTTCCCCCTGGGCAAGCTACACTAGAGGAAGGTTCAACTCCTTTTTTCATGTCTTTATTTCTAAACAGTGGTACTGGTAAATTTCTGCATAGACTGGTGCCCTAGACTCTAGTAGATTTGCAGTAGTGAACGCATTGTATATTCTGCTCCAAGAATGGTGTTTCATTGCGTTTACAGTTGTTTATATTTCAATTTTGCTGCTAGAGTCTTTCTGCTTGTCATTTACCTGCTTAAAGTTGCATTTCAGTGCCTTTCTATTCCCCTGTTCTTTGTGTTTGTTCCCCTCCACATAGACATTAAGCTAAAGTTTCTGAAATTCTAACCTAACTGGTGTCATTGACCTATAGGTCAGTCATAGTACTACAGCTCCAATATTGGCTTTGTTTAATTAGATATCTCTCTAGCTAGCCTGCTTCTTGTAGCTTGATTTTATTCACAGTTCTCCTATCCTTTTCCTGTTGTGGTTTTAAAAGGCTGCATCTCAGGCCTCTGCCCCTTATGGTAACTTGACTTCCAAAGTCCCTTCCTCCCATCTTTCATTGCTGATGTCTGTTGTGTAAGCTATTTACGGACTTTCCCCACCCACTGTTTTCCATAAATCCATAATAGTGAGTGCCCACCCAGCAAACCAGTATTTCTGTTGAATAAACCTCCTTTACTACAAACTGTCTCCAGCTCATTTTCCCAGGGATCTCATCTTCTTGATGCCTTTGCCATACTTTGAGTGGGTCCTAAATTAACCTTGCTCCATTCTTAAGTAAAAAGCCCACAGGGTGCCGCTTGCCAGGCAGTACAGTAAAAAGATGAGCCACTAATAACCAACTTGAATGAAAAGTACAGTTTTGTACCTACCATAAATGTAGATGTTCGAGGATCCACATTGCTGCAGTCCCGATCCCCGAACATCTACATTTATGGTAGGTAAAACTGTACTATGTTCTCATTCCACATTGCTGTTAAGGGAGGCTGGCAAATCAAAGAAGCAGGAGAGCTGACAACATGCCTATTGCAAAATAGCTGTGGCAAAACCAGCCCTTAGAGAGACTTAGAGAGAGGGGAGGTAGAAATGATTAGAGAAAGATGCACTGAACTCCCAAGCCTCCAAAATATCCTTAGCAGCCACCCCTTTGAAAGTTGAATAGGTTAAAGTAGCAGTAGCCAGAATGATAAAGGCCCTAATCCCAGCTGAATGGAATTGCCTTGATGGGATGGAATATGCAAAATGCCCAATCCACAATAACTCAGTAAGATATTGAAGAGCCACACTCAAATTTTAGCTCAGAAATCTCCAAATGTTTGCTGCACTCCAAAAATAAAACCTCTTCCAAAACTTGTTGAGGAAGTTGAGACCTGCTGTGTTCAAAAAAGAATAATATGCCAGGCTGTTAGATGAGAGAAGCTTGACTTTGAGCAGGTGAGGTGACCCTCTGAGACAACAGCAG
The DNA here is from genome assembly GCF_019279795.1 of Protopterus annectens. Classification (NCBI taxonomy): domain Eukaryota; kingdom Metazoa; phylum Chordata; order Ceratodontiformes; family Protopteridae; genus Protopterus; species Protopterus annectens. Next base: position 458,298,540 of record NC_056741.1, on the reverse strand, counting down.
ACTCCTCAGTAATGGGTACCAGTGTTGCGAGGCCAATCTGGAGCTATTAAAATCATCCTTGGCTTGTCTTCTTGTCTGACCTTAGCACCTTTGGGAGAAGAGGCAGACTTGTTTGTTGATGTACCACATGACAGTTGTGTTGTCTGTTAGAATCAACACCTGCCCTGGAAGAAGTAACCTAAAAAGCCAATTAATGCAAAACTGCTGCTAACATCTCTCTTTCATGTTGATATGTTGATGTAGTAGTCTGGCAGGCCCTTGTCTTGTATCCACGTATTATTTGAATGACAGTGTCCAAATGCTGGCAGTGCTGTGTCCATACATTTTGAGATACCATTGCAACTTCCTCATATGCAGTTTGGGGCAGCACCAGCAATACAGATACATGATGCCATGAACCTAAGGGCTTGAAGTCCTTGCAGTCAGCAGGACTGAAGAGATAGGTGGGAGGAAGTAACTGGAAGGAATTTTTTTTGTTTGGGGTTAGTTAGAAAGTCTGGGCTGCTGTGCCTGGGCTCACACACCCAGTCTCAGCATGTCTTGAGAGACTGAGACTACTGGACTTTATTTTTATTTTAGAATAGGAATACCCTAGGCATCTTCACACTGCACAAATTCCAAATGCTGTAAAAATTTCCTTTTCTTGAGCCAGAATCAGGCAGTCGCCCAAGTAAGGATAGATTTGAATTCCTTTTAACCCTGAAGTAAGCTATCACTGGGAGCAGAACCTTTGTGAATACTCTGGCACACAGATAAGCCAAAGGGCAATGCAGAGAACTGATAATGACAGATACTTCCTGCAACTTAGTCTGATAGGCACATGAAGGTAAGCTTCCTTGAGATCTAAAGTTACCATCCAGTGATCTTTGCCCAGCAGAGGTAAAAGCTGTTGTAACGGGATCACATTTTGACTTTGAATGTCCAGATAAGTGTGTAGATAATATAAAATAAATTGGTCTCCGAGGTCCCCCTTCCCTTCCCTTCAGGGGAGGAAGGAAAAAAAATAAGGGCCCTTTCTGGCACAGGAACTGAGAATAACCCTATTTGTTGAAAGGAGGCAAGGTATGGAAATAAAACCTGTAACCGTGGTGAATGATATCCCAAACCCATCTGTCTTGGGGTAATAAATCCAATTTTCTTTGAAAAGAGCCAGCCTTCCCCAAAGGTGCTGTGCTGCCAGGATGTATGGGAATCATAAGCAGGATATGTCCATCCCTTAGTAGGCCAATTTCTACTAAACTGCTGGCTGAACCTGCAAAATCCAAAAACAGTTTGCAGACTTTTTTGTCCTGAATGTTTACCCACCTGTTCAGACACATGAATCTAAACCTGCAACCTCTTACTCAATACCTTCTGCCAGAGCATCATCCCAGGTAGATTTCAATTGTGGTGAAAGAGATATTTTTTAATATTTTACACTGAAAACTGACGCCTCATGGCCCCTCATGGCTAAAGTGGAAGAAGTATCTTTTTCATCCCCCCCATCTAAAGCCCCTCTTTATCTTTCGGGTCTGCCCTAGGACTCTAAAAAATACTTATGAGCTTCAGGCACCCTATAGTACCTATCCGTTTAACTGGGGGGGGAGGCAAAAATCAGGATTCAGGGAAGCCCTCCAAAACATCTTCTCAGGAGGAGAAGCTGAAGGAGTAGAATCATCCACATCAGAATCAGAATAAGGAGAAAACTCCTGTTCAAGTCTTCAACTCACTCTCAGAAGCCTCCCCTGCTCAAAACAAAAACACTCAGGTTCCACCTAGGCCTCTTATCAGGAGGGGCAGAACCCTCTGCCATTTTAAGCATATGTTTCTTAGCAGCAAAGACCCTGACTAGGAGAGACCCCCACCCCACTGAAGCTAAACTTGGCCTGCCTCTCAAAGCCTTGGAAACAGAAGGGGCTCTCACCTAACCCTAGGGAAAGAGAAGAAGAGCCACCTGAAGCCCCCTCTCAGCCTGGCCCTACTTCCTGACACATCCTGTAACAGACTGTCGGTTCTTCCACTCTAGCTTTTGCTGCTTTGTCTGGCGCTTTTTTTCGAAGCGCCGGAGCATCCCATATGCAAGTCTCTGAAACCACTTAGAACCACCAAGGCACAATAAAAAATAAAGGCATGATGAAAAGCACAATAAAAAAACAGTTTATTCAGAACAAAGATGATTGAGCGCTTTTGTCGTCAGTGAATGGACTTCTTCAGAACTGTCATAACACACACAAGTGAATCATTTTTATAATCACTAAAATTAATTAACAAACCACATGATCAATTAACTAAACAAGTTCTTTTAAAGTGTAAGTATCACAAAAACATTTGAAATGAAACAGAATAAAAACATAGAAATTTCTGTCATAAGAAATACTGAGCAAAATTAAAAACATAGATAAAGAACTTGATAAAAAATTATTTATCACTGCTTACTATTACAATATTAAAATATATTCATATATCATTCCTTATTCCGCGGTGGTGGTGCTGCGGTAGCATTGTCACCTCACAGTAAGACGCTGTACGGTTCGACTCTCAGCTAGAGAGTGTTCTGCATGGAGACATGCGTGAATGGGCGTACCTTTGTTGAAGGTTGTGCGTCAGGGCTGGCAACTCGGCATGTAAAAATCAGCTGCCAATCATTAGCGGACCGGAGTTCTGCTGTGGCGACCCCTAGCTGGGAAAAGTCGAAAGACACAACAACAACATTCATATATCATTCCTTAAAGTTGAGCAGCTTTATACTTAAGAACTGGCAAAATGGAAATACAATCATTAAGACCTTTACCACGGGCAGCATTAAGTCTAAGCTGCCAAAACAATTCCCTCATTTCTAATTGGGTTTCCCCAGTCCCACTCTCTAGTATCCTGTGGGTCAATTTCCACTATCTCAAACAAAAACTTAGTAAATCCTGGACACTCCTGAACATGCCTACACAAGGCATTATTTTTATTACCTTTTCTGATTGTATAAATATGTTCGTATACTCTCTTTCTTAGCTGACACTCAATTTTACCAATATAAAAACTGGAACATTTCTGACAAACTGCAATATAAACTATCCCCTTTGTGGAACAATTCCCATTTTTCAACAAAATATTGACAAGAGGTTAACCGACTGATATCGTAGTCTCTTCAGTACAAAAGGGCATTGATGGTACATGGCACATTTCTTAGTACCCTTCCTACCATCATTGATGGAATATAATAAATTACATGGGTGTTAAAATAAATATTTAAAATTACAACCAATCTTAAACACAAAAAAGTAGAAGGGCCCAATATTTTGTAAATATTTTTGTCACCCTTAAATATGTTCCAATTCCTGTTCATAATTTCTTTGACAGAATTCACTTGGTTGTTAAAAGTAACAACTAAAGCATGTGTATATTTAACACTCTGATACATATTAAAATCCTGGGGTTCCGAGGATTCTTGTGAACCACAGTAAGTGGAATTGTCACAAGCTAGTAGGGGTATATATCTCATACCCCACAATTCGGCCACTTCACTTACAATCTTATTTAAAACTCCCTAGGATAACCCCTCTCCAAAAAAAGATTTGGTAAGAGTTTCCATAATCTACTACCACTAGGATATATTTTTTCCCTGTGGATAGCTACCCTCTGAAATGGCTCCTCAATCACAGGCAAAGGCATCAAAAGTGCCTTGACCTTGTCTCATGCCTTGCCTACCTTTTGGCACTGCTCACAGGTCCTGCAGTACCCTATTACATCTCTGGAAATTCCAGGTTAATAAAAGTTCTGCATATGTCTCATGGTAAGCTTTATGCCCATATGACCTGCAGAGGGAATATAATGGGTTATGACTGGAAGTGCCAGATGGCAGGCTCTGGGCATTACCAGCTGCTGTAGTCTCTCACCCTCTGGCCCTCAATGGTCCACTCTCTATACACTAACCCTTTGTCCAAGTATACAGATTTCCCCCTTCCCTTGAGAATCAGGTGCCTTACTAGCTACCTCTCTCAGGCCTTGTAATGTATGGTCTGAGAGCTGAGCCTGTCTCAACTCTCTCTTTGTAACCATTCACAGCTCCCTTCCCAGGAAGTCTGGTATTCTCTGACACTGGTGCCTTACTGCCAGCCTAGGTACTACTACTCATCTCTGTCCTTGCACTCACTCTGTCCAAGAGAGCATCAGTAGCCACAAGCAGCTGTGGCTCTCCTTCAGTCTCACTGCTACAGGGTAGCTCCCTCTCTGAAGTAACCATCACACCACTCCTGGCTTCAAGCCTGATGTCTCTCTGGGTCCCCTCCAGGCTACCAGACCCACATACTTGTCTCTGAGCATGACTGAGTGTAACTGCATACAAACAAGGTACTGTATTAGCAAAATTATTCCCTATCAGGACATCTGCAGCGATATTCTCAAACACACCTACTTGCTTGCTTCCTTTCCCACCCTCCCAGTAAAGGTGAACTATAGCCAAAGGTATTTGGAATGGGGTCCCTCCTAAAGCTCTGACTGGAGTAGACTGCCCAAGCAAGTAGTGCTCCTCTTTAACCATTGTAGGCTTCACAATGGTTAGGTCAGAGGCTGTGTCTCCCTCAGCAGTGGCCTCTTTCCCATCTACTAAGATAGGATACAATCTCTTGTGGTAATTCAGTACACTTGTTGTCTCCAGACAACTCACTGCTGGCATTTTGTCATTCCCACATACTGGTTCTCCTACCTTTTGTTCCCCACCTTCCCTCCATGGACATCTATATAGCCCCACTGGTTGCATTTAAAACATTTAACCCTTGGTCCTGGACACATACCTGGACTAGTGGTTTCCCCTGCTACTGGCTGGCTCTGTTGGGGTGGTCTAGGCTGCCCACCACGGGTTCTCTTAGACCCATGAGCAGCACTGGGTATCCCTTTCCTGTGCAGTGTTGCCCTGCTTGCTAGGTATAAGTCTCCCTTTTCCCCCATCTCTCTTCTGCAGTCCCGCATTCCCTAACTGTTAACCAGATTCTCATGTCCTCAGGCAAAGTGCTAAGGGCTTGTTCCCTCACCAAAAGTTTTGCCAGCCGTTTAAAAGTGGTGACCTGACATCCATTTACTCACCTATGAAAATAAGTGCTTAGTTCAGCAGTATATTCACACACACTTTCATCTGCCTTGTGTCTATGCTCACAAAATTATTCCTGTAAGCTTTGGGTGTTTGCTTAAAACACTCTAACTGACATTTTTTAACAGTATTATAATTTAAACAATTAGTATCAGACAATTTAGAAATACCAGTTACAGCTTTACCATGGAATAAGGGGATCAGGAACCATACCCAGAGCTCTTGGTCAGTGTTATACTGTTTACATACCCTTTTAAACATATGAATAAAACTGTCAAAATTATCACCCTCTGTAAATTGTGGAAGAAATTTACTCACCTTTGTTGCCTCTGGGGATCAGTTACTCCCTTCCCCATTACCTCCATGATGCTGGGGAAGAGTCAGCATCTCCTTTTCATGTCACCTCTGCCTGTCAATCTCCTCAGCTTCCAGACATCACAGTTTCTCATTTTCCTCAGCCTTCAGACATCTCAGCTTCTCATTCTCTTTGGCCTCCAGGCATCTCAGTCTCTCTTCTGATTCTGTTTCCAAACGTTTGGCCTCCAGTTCAAGTCTCTTTAATTCCGGACAGATTTTTAAGTCCTCTGTAGAAAGGTTGAACTGCCCATTTTCTGAGAGTTGTACATCCCCAAGGCCAGTCTGGTTGTCCTCCTGGTTGCTAGTCTGTGATGCAGCTGTGATTACGGCTGAAACCATTTCTGCTTTGGTCAGGCTGGCATGCCCCAGTCCTTTGGCTTGGCATGTTTCAGTCAACTGGCTCCTTGTCAGCTTGCCATACTCCTCTGATGACATCCTTGCCTGCTCTCCCTGACTAACTAAACTAACAACAACAAAAAAAATAGATAAAACTATTGTGATATGAAACTCTTAATGTTCACTGTGTGGCTGATTGAGAGTACAAACACCTTCCTTAGTGACCACTGTTTACAGGCTACAGGAATTCAATATCTACACCACTGAATCCTAATATGTGGATATCCCACCACTGCCAACCAATATAATGTGATGCCCTACCACTGGCCCAGTAATCATGGAGCCTCAATCCTTACTACTAGCACCAGTGGGGGACGTACACTTGGGAAGATGACAAATACACACACAGTAAAGAGCAATTTCCCTTAAGAGCACACAGAGACCACAGACAGTCTGAGGCTGGTTTCTCCCTCTTTCTACAGATCACCTCTTTGATTATTATCTGTACTGCACCTGCAATGTTCATTGTATACATTAATTTTTGTATATGTGATTTTGTTTGTTTCCTCGGAGCTTATCTCCCCGGGCCTCTACTGAAAATGGACATATATCCAGTTAGACTAGCCCGGTCAACAAATGTAAAATAAAATAAATAATAAATAAATAAGACTCCCCACTGGCACAGCTATAGAGTTGAGGTCTCAGCTAAGTGGCTAAGCACACTCTGTGTCCAATCAGTGCTTCTTGTCCCTGTCCAAGTAGCTAACACACACACTCTTGGAGGTCTGATTTACTTACACACACACACACACACACACACACACACACACACACACCTGGGAAAGGCTGCCACAGATTTACTAGATAAGCCCCCTTCTGCCCAGACTATAAGGTAGTTTCACCTGCCACCAATTACTCCTTATCAACCACTTTAAGGCCCTTAACAAAGAGTGTCTAATCCTACTTTATGATGTTACTATTAATCCAAATGGTACTTTGACCAAAAGCTTGTGGGAGTGGCCCACAGTGTCACCAAATAAATATGCAAGTAGTCTCAGAACTTAAATATGCCTCACAAATATCAGCCACAATGATAGGTTTAAATATAATTAATAATAAATAATAAAAGAACAAGAAAATGCTCAGTAAATCATCACAGCAACTTCAGGGTTCAAAATCACAGGAAATATTTAAAACAACATCGCAGGACAGTCTCAAATAAAAAAGTAAAAACATCTAAATTAAGCTCAGCTATATTCCTGACTATCTCTAAAAGAAATTACCGTACCCTAGTTAACTTACTTACAGAGCTAGCAGGCAGATGTGGTGAGTGAGTTTTCCAGCTGATGCTGTCAGGTCAAAGACAAAATACAAAATGGTCACTCTCTCTCTCTCAGAGAGTTCTTAAATTAATGTCCCAAATATTACTGCTGGTATACTTAGGTTCATAGGTTCATAGGCAGGTACTAAGCTATTGGCCCTAGGGTCTATATAAGCCTAGCCAAAAAGGTACCCTGGCTTTCGCCACCCAAGAAAATTAGTTTCCTGTGCCCCTGTCGAGCAGAGCCACAGAGGTGATCCCTCAGGTGAATTTCCTATTTCCCATCCAATCATCAATATTTTTCTTGAAGAGTGCTAATGAGAAGCTTTGTTTGATATAGACAGGTAGTTTGTTCCAGAGTATGGAAAGTCTCTGGGACAGGAATCTATCCCTCCAGCATGTTCTGTTTATTGTGGTGAGAAGGTTTAGGCCCCTAGCAGAGATCGCCTCTGAGTAGGTGATATGCGACGGAGTAAAGCTGGAGTTTTTTTAGACGGTCTGCATAGGGCATCTGTCTGAGGCCAGTAATCCTCCTTGTGAGGTATTTCTGTGGCCTTTCCAGTTGTTGGAGATGTCTTGTGAGGTACATACCAAAAGGGGTGTTGTACTCTATAATGGGTCTAATGAGTGATGAGTAGAGGGGAACAATGACCTCTTTTTTCCTGGATGAGAAAGCTTTTGTGATGAGGTGTGCCATGTAGAAGGATTTGCTCACTACTGTGGCGATGTGATTATCAAAGGAGAGACTACTGTCCACCTGTGTCCCAAGGACACTTATCACACTTTTGGTTTTAAGTAGACTACCACCTATGTGGTAGCTCATGGGTACAGAGTTTTTACCAAAGGGAATGACAATGCACTTTTTGGCATTGAGCTTGAGGCCATGGCTTTGACATCAGGCATCTGTCACAGTGAGGCCCTTTTATAGGATGTCCACATTGTTAGGAGTTTCAATTATGGCTCCTAGTTTGGAGTCATCTGCGAACTTCATTAGCCAAAGACCTTCTGTGTTAGCCTGTACTTCAGAAAAGTAGATACCAAACAGGAGGGGACCCAGGACTGAACCCTGTGGTACTCCACTTGTCACTGGTCTGAAGTGGGATTTGGAGTCTGCTACGTTCACAGTGTGGGTTCTGTCAGTGAGCCAGTTGGCAACCCATCTTGTGACATAGGGATTTATACCTAGTTTACTGAGTTTATCTATAATTCCAGAGTGGGAGATGGTGTCAAAAGCCTTGGTGAGATCTAGATAGGCTGTGTGAACCACCTTACCCTCGTCTATGGCTTTGGTGACTGCTTCAAAGAAGTCTATCAGGTTTAGAAGACATGATCTGCCTTTTACAAATTTGAACTGAGTGGGGTCCAGAGTTTGGAGATTACCAATGTCTTTGTTTATAAGCTCCATGATGATACGTTCCATGGCCTTGCAGACCAGGCTCATTAGGCTAATGGGATGGTAGTTCCCGGGGTCTGTGGTGGCTCCCCCTTTGTGGAGTGGGATAACCATCACTGTGCACCATTCAGTGGGCACAAACCCTGAGGTGAGGCTATGATTGAACATGGTGCTTAGGTGGGGTGCCAGTTTATTCTGTAATTCATGTGGAATGCAGCCTGGGATGTTGTCAGGTTCCATGGATGATGTGTTCTTGGCTTTGGAGAGTGTGATTTTTACCTGTGCAGCCATGATTGCAGCAACTTTGCATTCTTCCGGTATAGACATCGACCCTTTAGGGGGTGAGAAGGGGGTAAAGTTAGCACTGAAACTATCTGCCAGGATGTTGGCAATATCAGTTGGTTCTGTATATTTAGTGCCATTGTGCTGTAACTCAGAGCAGATCTGAGTGTTGCCATTGAGATTCTTGACATAGTTATAGAATGCTTTGTGGTTGTCTTTAGAATCAGTCATGGTTTTGTTTTCGTAACTAGCTTTGGAGGATTTTATGAGGGATCTCAGCTTCTTACTGAGGCTGACCAGGGAGTTCCTCCAATCATGGGATTTTACTCTTTTTTTTTTAAACTGTTTATTTCTTCAGTTGTAGAGTTTGTTTATGACAGGGGACCAGCAGATTGGCTTCCTTTTTTTGGAGGGTACATCTTGGTTCTGTTAGGGATAGCACAATCCATGCACTCATGTAAGTGCTCATAAAGTGCATTTGTGCAGGATTCAGCAGACGTACCTCTTTTGTCCATCTGCATGGGTGTCGCGAAGTTTGCCACTTCTGTCTTAAGAAGCGTGAAGCTGGCTTTGGAGAAAATTTTTACTGTGGTTTCCCAAATGGGGGGTGGGGGCGGAATGTGGATGTCTAGGGTGATTAGCTTGTGGTCGGATCTGACCAATGAGGAATTTATCTCTGGTGTGGAACACTGGTCGCCCATGTTAGTAATGACCAGGTCTAGGATATTGCTGCCCCTGGTGGGGGTGTGGATAAGTTGATCCAAGGCATTGGAATTTATAAATTCCAGAAAACGTTGAGCAAAAGAGTTGGTCCATGAGTAGTTTTCCCAATTAATGGTGGGGTAGTTGAAAATGCCCATTATTAGGGTGTTGGGTTGTACCCTAATATTTTCCAGTGTATCAAGAAATGAGGAGTGGGAATCCTGAGGCATGGTAGGGGATCTGTATCAAGTTACAATTTGGATTGCAGTCTTGCCCAGAGTTAGTTGCACGTGGATAATCCCGGGCGCGTTATGCTAAGCAACTAGTCTGGAGGTGTGGATATCCTTAATGAATATGGACATGCCTCCACCTTTAGTGTTTTGGTCCAGGTTAGGTGGCTGAAAAGTGTGGTATGAATTATAGCCTGATAATGCAGGGGTGCTCTCTGGAGCCTTGAACCAGGTCTCTGTCACTGCACAGATGTCGATGTTCTCCATTTTAAGGAGTGCCTCTAATGAATGCATTTTGAGGTTTAGACGTCTAGCATTGAGTAGCATTACCCTCAGATTTTGCTTGCTTGTACATGTTACGGTGGTGAATTTGTCATTTGAACTTTGCCTGAAAAAGGCACTATAGGGGTGGCAAGAGCCTTAGTCAGTATCCAGAACCTCAAGGGCGACAGGTGCAGGCCATCTGTGGCAAAGTATCGAGGTCTGTCGATCATGTCATCCCAGGCAGATAGATACTGGATCCTCTTAGAATGATACCAGAAGGTTAGCCAATTGTTGAAGTCAATCATTTTGTCCTTGTACTGTGGAATCATTCTGAGTGATGGCAGGATGCTACTCAGGGCTAGGGTCATACCTGCCTGGGCTACAAGATTGGAGATCTCCTCCATGTCTTTTTTCATGTAGTCCAGAGAGGTACATCTTAGGTCATTCACATTGTGGAGTGACCGGGGTGTGTGCGTAATATGGCGGATCCTGGCACTGACAGGCAGCTGTCAGTAACTTTCTCCTTGTTTAGCCTGGTGAGTGGAACATCAGTGTGCCAGACTATAGAGTCACCTATGACTAGAGTGTTGTGTACATTGTTATGCCTTATGGGCTGCAGTGGAGTGGCACATGGAGTTTGTGGGCTATGTGTCATTTGGGTTGTGTTGGGGGGTGGAGGTTGCTTATATTTCTGCTTTGGAGGTCTCTGTTGCTTGAGGAGATTTTTATTGAGAGCCTCCGCAAATGTAAGTGTGTGTTTTGTGTTTCTATGTGTGTGTTTTAGGTTCATATGTTCATAGGTTGGTACTTGGCTATCAGCCCTAGGGCCTATACAAGCCTAGCCATAACAATTCCCTGGATATTTCTTCCCACAATATTTATTTCTCTGGACCCCTGTCTAGCAGGGTGACTGACATGATCCCCAGGGTGAATTTCCTATCTCCCATCCAATCATCAAGGTTCCTTTTGAAGAGGGCCAAGGAGGCACTCTGCTTGGTGTAGGTTTGGTGGTGTAGGTTTTGAGGGACTATGTGATGAGTGTGGTGTGGTGCAAGTGTTTGCCTACTCCTTTTGACTGTCTAGTCCACTCTTGGGTGAAGAGATCTTTGCTTCCAGTTTGGATATATAAGTGCATCTCTCACAGGTTGTAGTGTTGGGTGGTAGGAGGAGAGGGTTGTCTGTGTACATGAGGCAATTGCTGCATTGCCCCAAGATGCCCAGATTCATCAGATAGACATGAGAAAACACCGGGAGCTGACCGTTAGACATGCCTGGATATGTGCTTATTTATTAAGTACTAAAAACTGTTTTCCTCTAGACAAGTGAGGAAAGTTGAGTGTTGTAGTAATTTGTAGCTTATCTAGTGCTTACTACGAGTTCTGAACAAGTGCTAAGCTCAAAGAAACAGATCTGAGTGCTAAAACTAAAAAAACTGTCTAGTTCTAAGGGAAAATTTGAAGAGCAGACTTTATGGCGCCGGGAATAGTTTAACCCTAGCTAAGCGGTGATGCATAAAGTGTATTTTTTTTAATATAACAGTAGCAAATGAGCAAACTGATTTAAACAAATTAACCAATTAACTAATAAAAGGCTAAAAACTGAGCCCCTTTCCAGTAGTCTTCGATCAGACAAGTTCTAACTGCACACTCCTGCCACTAGGGTGCAGGGGAACCTTCTCCAAAAAAGATGGACTGGATTAGTGCTCAAGTTATACAAACAAAGCTAGATTCAACAGGTTTAAATTTAGAGAATTTACAGAATGACATAATTTCCTGTCATCTGACTTGAGTTACTAGGCTCACAACCATTGATTTTAGCATCTACCTGTGAAAACACATAAACAAGGGACCTTCTTAGATCGTTTGGCAAATGGTGGAAGTCGTAAAATAATTTACATTCCTCCACATTTAAAGACAATACAAAGAAACTTCTACTTCTAGACATCATGTCCCTTGTTGCACTGAAACCAAAAGATAACATCCTTTTATTATGTGGTTATAAAGTAATTAAAGTTTTCAGCTATTGCTCCTGAAGTTATCTTTTTGTGTTTCATTTTCCATTGTTAAGACATATACATCCAAACAGTTGCGATAGTGTAGATACATTTCTGCTCAGTACTTTACAAAATATCTCTTAAGCACACGTCTGTACAATATGACATACAGTTCTAATAGATTTGTAACACAGGCATATGAATTTATTTATTTATTTTATTTATTTAATTAAATTTGTTGACCGGGAGTGTCCGACTGGATGTAGGTCCATTTTCAGCAGATGCCCGGGGCGAAAAGCTCCACAGTAAAATAAACAGACAGTAGTTACATTGGATTACATAGCGATTAACAATTTAACATAGCAATTACTTACAACATATTTACAGATGAAGAACATAGTACATCAGTAGACAACTAGAATCTTTATCTGTGAAGTACATAACAGACATTAAAAAATGTTACAATGAGAAGTTCCTGCTGTATAATAAGTACTAGGTTTATGAGCATCTGAGCTTGCTATAATCAAGGCAGTTAGTGGAGTGGAAAGAAAGGTAGTGGTTGGATGGGGTGGATGATATTGTAGTGGGAGTTGCAAGGGCATAGCCAGCATGTTTTTAGGTCCGCTATTAGTAAAGTTTTGAAGTGGGTGGATGATGGTATGGAGGTAATTGTGGGTGGGAGTGAGTTCCATAATTTGGCTATGGCTCAAAAGAATAGTGCTTCACCAGTAAAGTTATTGGCTTTAGTGATCTGCAAGTGATTTTTGTTGCTGGATCTTAGTGGTCTGGTGGTGCGATAGGGTTGGAGTAGATTCTGGAGGGATGGGACATTTAGTGGATGGTTTACTAGTTTGTGGGCGAGTGAGAGTTGATGCCACTGAAGGAGATGAAGGAGTTCAAGCCAGCCCAGTTCAGCAAGTGAGAGACAGTGGTGACTATGGTAGGATGCCCGTGTGGCGAATTTGGTGATTATGTTGTAGCAGGTCTCTAGCTTGTTTAGATTACATTGCCTTAGGTTGGCATATATTGGAGAGGCATAAAGTAGGGTGGAGATAAGGTGGGAATTTGCTGTTGAAATCTTTGCTGCTTTGGTGAGAAATTGCTTATTTCTGTATAACACTCCTAGTTTTTTGTGAACTTTTTTTATGGTCATGGATATGTGAATGTCAAATTTTAGTTTATTGTCTATTTCCACTCCTAGCAATTTGGTGTGTTCAGTTGGGTATATAGTGGTGTTGTCTTTTGCTGTGATGTTAAAGTGAGAGTTGTTTTGAGTATGTTTGGTGGGTTGGAAGATGAGTAGTTTAGTTTTGTTTGGGTTGAGTATTAATTGGGCATCGGATAACCATGTTTCAACAGAGGAAAAGGCTTCCTGTGTGACTTTTTGCAGTTTTGGTAGGTACTGGGCTGCGCAGATGATAGTTAAGTCATTGGCGTATTATATGAGTGTGCCATGTTTGGTGGCAGAGGCTAGATTATTGGTGTAAACAGAGAAGAGTAGGGGTCCAAGGATGGATCCTTGGGGAACCCCTATGGAGACAGGTAGTTGGGGAGATATGTAATTCTGCCATACAACGGATTGTTGGCGGTCAGACAGGCAACTCTGAAACCAGTTGGTGACTGATTGTGAGAAGGATAGGTTATTGAGGACAGAGATAAGTTGTTTGTGTGGGACCATGTCAAATGCTTTAGATAGGTCTAGGAAAGTAGCACAGGAGAGATAGCCATTGTTTTTATGCTGAAGGATAGTGTTAGTAAAGGAGAGTAAGGCAGTGGTGGTGCTATGGTTTGGTCGGAAACCATGCTGAGTACTGGAAAGGAGGTTGTTAGTAAGGAGGTAGTCTGAGACCTGAGAGTGTATGCATCTCTCTAGTATTTTGGAGAGTGGAGAGAGAATAGCTATGGGGCAGTAATTGGTTAGTTCTGCGGAGGGTCCGCCTTTGTGGAGGGGAATTATATGTGATACTTTCCACAGTGTGGGAACGTAACTTTCTGACAGAGATCGGTTAATCAAGATGGATACTGGGTAGGCCAGAGCATCAGCTGCGATTTGTAGGTATTCACTTGGGAGGTTGTCTGCTGCTAATTTGGTGGGTTTAAGTTTAGTTAAGAGTTTTTTTATGTTGGAGGTAGGTACAGGAGAAAAAGAGAAGGCAGTGGGGAGATTACTAGTTGAAGGTGTGGGTTGGAGGGGAGAGGGGTTGTGTTGTTTAGCTAGTGATAGTATGGTTTGGGTGAAGTGTGTGTTGAATGAGGTAGCAATATTTTCTGAGGAGTGAGGGATGTTAGGAGGAGGGGTACTGATTTTACCTGGGTGGAGGATGGAGTTTATGAAGGACCAGAATGGTTTGGGGTTGTGTTGTGAGGAGTCTAGGGCAGACTGGTAGTATTGGAATTTGTCCTGTTTTATTAGCTTTTTGACTCTATTGCGTAGTTCAAGGAATTTCTATCTAGCTGAGGGGGTTTTGGTTTTGCGCCAGTGCTCCCAGGCTTTATCACTGTTTTTCATTTCTGACTTAGTGGTTTTCTGTAGCCATGAGGAGGGTTGTGCTTTGATTCTGGAAAATCTTATGGGGGCATGGTAATTAAGGATGTTCAGGAAGGTAGTATTAAAAAATTCAACTGCGTCATCTAGACTGAGGTACTTTAGAGGATGCCAGTTACATTCTTTGAGGGATGAGGGAATGTGAGTGGGTTAACGTTTAGTTTTTTACGTATTTGATGGTAGATGACAGGTTTAGCTTGGTATAGGTATTTTGTGAGTAGGAATGTTGGGGAGTGATCACTGAGGCTATCTGATAAGCAGCCTGTTATATATGACTGGGGGCTCTTACTGACTAGTATCCAATCCAGGGTATGAATCATGTTGATATTCACAAATGACACACAACCACTTACAAAATTCCAGATAGCTGGGCTGGCCGTATCTCCTTCTGTCACAAAGACAACAGAGTGGACTATTGATATTAAGAAAAAAATGATGTACTGTTACTATTATGCAAGAAGCCCGGAATTTCCAGGCAGAAGATATACAAAAAGATAAAAAGAGATAAATTAGAGGAAAGAAAAATACTTCCACAAGAAAAATGTCAGAAGCTTCAAATAAAAAATCTGTGTTCATTAATACAACAGATTTATGAAAAACATTATACAAACCAAGAAACCTTGCACTGTTTGGAAAAATAAGTAACTGAGGAAGTGCAAAAAAAAAGAAAAAATTTAGGACTTTTGAAAGGTATAAAAAGAAATATGGACATGGGAAAGAGAGAGATCTGATATGGTGTAATATTTATGCAAAGTTGTTGTTGTGCTTTTTTCGGCTTTTCTCGGTTAGGAGTCACCACAGTGGAACTCTGGTCCGCTAATGATTGGCAGCAGATTTTTATGGTGCCAAGGTGCCAGCTCAATGCCCAACCTTCAACGAAGGCACACCCATTCATGCATATCTTTCGAAGGCCACTCGACCATGGGGAGGACATGCAGACTCCACACAGAAGGCGCTCCAGCCGAGAATCGAACGGGAGAACCTCTTGCTGTGAGGCGACAATGCTACTGCTGCACCACCACGGCTCTGATAGTGCATATTTATGCAAAGGAGAAAGCTAAATTAATCAACATAAAAAAGCAACCTCAAAGATATTCAAAGAGAAATACAGGTAAAGGCATACAGATATGGAAATTTTTACAATAAAAAAATATGATCACAAAGCGCGAACACAGAACAGAAGATTAGTAAAGTAGAAGTAAAAGAAAAGAAGATGAAGTTATAGTATACTTGCAAAGTTAAGGATTTAGTGCAGAAAGTCTAACACGGGTTACATGATGGAGCAATGAGTCCCCAAAGTAAGGAGAAAGGAAACATTTGAAGAAGAATTGTGGACATGGAGGGGAAAAAAGAGATTTAATATTGTGCAATATTTATGCAAAGGAGGAAGCAAAACTAATCAATACAAAAAAGTGGCACCAAAGATATTTGAAGAGAAATACAGGCAAAAGCATCCAGGCATGGCACATTTTACAATACAAAAAATAAGAAAACAGAGGAAAAGTAGAAAAGAGGATTAGTAATGAAGAAATTAAAGAAATAGAAACTGAGGTTATGGATTACCTGTGAAGTGAAGGATTTAGTATAGAAAATCTAACTCACATAACATCACAGCAGGATGGAGCAATGGATCCCCCAAATTAAGTAGAAAGCAGTGGAGTGGGAAGCATCTGATCAGTTGCCATATGAAGAAATTTTGGAGCCTTCCAAAGGAAACCAGTAGAAATGTTCAGCTGGAATTGCACAACAAGGGAAGGAACATGAAACTGTGGCAACTCTGACACAGTCAATGTTGTGCAGTGATACGCTAGTGAGTAATGGATCACACAGGATGAAATTGATGATAATGTGGCACAGGAAGATGCTCTGGAATGTTCTATTGAATGTCCATAGGAAATGGAGAACAAAGAATGTGCAATGATCTAAGAGAAGAGTTGCTCGATTTAATAGAAATGGACAGACATATTAAGATCAATGAAAGAAATAGATTATAGAAGGTCAATAAAACTCCAAAAGTTTGATGTTTGATAAAACAAATGGACACAGTAATTAGGACTCTCCATAGAGATTTGTGTGATATAACTGAAGTAAATAGGATATACTAATGTGCAGCTAATTAATAACAGATAAAGTTTTACCACAAAAACACAAGGTAGTAAGGAAAAGGAAGGGGAAAAAATCTAATGCCATCATGGAAGTATCGAATAGAGAAAACTATAAAGAATTAAGACAAGAAGTGTCTCTGTTAGAAGAGTATATATGAGGGAACAGATCAACAAAATACTCAGAAAGATGGACGTGATAAAAGCAATGCCCAGTATCAGAACTGATCAGGATGTATTATGTACTATCACAAATAATAAACTAAAAATATCAGCGCAGGCAGAAAAACTTAGAAGATATGCAGAAGTATATAAAGGGAAAGTACAAAATAAGCAATTTATTGATGACCCAAAATTCTGTAGCTAACTGGGAAACAAGGCAAAATTAATTGAAACACCAGCAGAAATAAAAAAGAAGAAATAGATACATTTTTGGAGAAAAATCTATGATGATCCTGTGGAATATAACAAAGAAGTTAAATGGATAGAAGAAGTAAAAGAAAGAATAAGAAATTCAAATGCACAGGATAAGAAATGGGATGACGTAATGGCTAGAGAGATTTAAACAAAGGTAAGAAAGGCTCCTAACTGGAAAACCCCAGGCCCAGATGCAGTTACCTAACTTCTGGCTAAAAGTATTAACATCTTCATAAGAAGATTTAGCCATGAGTAGGAGCTATTTATATGCCCACCCATCCAGACACCAGCCTGGTTAACAATAGGAAAAACAATACTCCTATGGCAATAGAATGAAAGGGTAATAAAAGAAAGTCATATGGAACAAAGGATCATTTATTGTTAAATAAGTCATAATGGCGAACTGTAAAAAGGGGAAGAATCTAAGCATGACATGGACTGACTATAAAAAAGTATTTAACAGTATCACACATTCATGGATAAAACAGTGCTTAAAAATGTATAAAATACACCCTACACTGACTGATTATATTGCAGCAACCATGAAACAGTGCTAAACCACTTTGCAGTTGTTAAAGGACAAATTATTATTACAGTGAGAGAAATTCAAAGGGGGATACTCCAGGGTGACTCTCTTGTCACCGATGTTCTTTTGTCTTGTCCTTAACCCATTAAGTTAAGGCTACAATTTGGCTCCCAGAAAACAACAAAGTGTAAAGACTTCTCATTTCATTTTGCAGATGATTTAAACCTGCATAGTTCATCAGATGAAGAACTGAAAGCACAACTGCAAGTGGTCAAAACTTTTTCAGATGCTATAAGAATGTCATTTGGTCTTGATAAATGTGAAAAAGAAAACTTTAAACAGGAAAGCTGCATCACCAAGAAAACATCAGTTTGGGACAGGAATGTGATACAAAAGAACTTGAGCAAGAGAAGGTATATAAATATTTGGAAACTGATGAAGGATCAACAATAAAAACATGAACAAATGCGAACAAAACGTAGTAAGGAATGTTTTAGAAGACTTAAATTAATATTGAAAATAGCGTTGGCATTTAGGAACAAAGTCAAAGCTATAAACCAATTTGCACTTCCTGTTCTAACTTAACAGTTTTGGAGTGATTTACTGTCCCCAAAAAGTATTGAATAGGTTGGGCAGGAAAACAAGAAAGATGCTTCATGTTCATCAAATAATTTATAAAAATCAGTGCATATCAGGATTATATATTCCCTGTTCTGAAAGAGGTATGGGCCTCCTCAAAACTGATTACAAAATTGAATACATGTATAGATTTGCAATCATGGGACTGCATGCATATCTGCTGACCTCACAAGACCCAAACGTAGTGAAAGTTTTGAGACATGAGAAGTACAAATCTAAAATTATTTCCTGTTTAGTTTAGCAGAAGCATATCGGCATCAAGCAGGAATGGAAATCAAACCAGAAATAGATAAAAATCAGGCAGCAACTGAATGTGCCAAAAAACAAAAAAGTATGTAAGGTGAAGGATCAGATAAGAAGGCAAAAAATGTGCAAAATGCATAAATATAGTTGCAAGTATAGAAAACTCTTGGAACAACCACATGTTGATCAGGATCGAATGAAGGAATGGTTAAGGAGAGGTGAACTTAAACCAAAATATGAAAGGTTAATATTGGAGGCCTGAGATAGTGGACTTTGTACACATTAATTTACTAAGTCCATTGACCATGTGGGAGAAACAGACAAGGTTTTGTATAACAGAAATGGAAACAGTTGCGCACCTTGTTGCTGGTTGCGACATACTATTGTCAGAAGGACTGTATACTGAAAGGCATAATAATGTGGTAAGACTGTTGCATTTGGGATTGTGCAAATATTATAATATTGAACTAGCTGAAAAACACTGGAAACATGAGCCACAAAGCATCACAGAAGATGATGAAGTTTATATCACATTGAATCACCCATTACCCACAGTTCAAAAAATAGATGTGAGAAAACCAGATATAGTAGTCCATGAAAAGAAGACAAAAGTAGCACTGATCGTTGAAACTGCTACACCCAGTGACCACAGTGTCTTACATAAAGAGAGACACAAAGTTATAAAATACCAGGATTTGCAGACAGAAATGAGGTCAGTGTGGAAGAAGGATACACAGACAGTTCCAGTAGTAGGAGGACCAACGGGGTCTTATAAAAAAAAAAATTACAGTCATATTTAGATATGTTACCGATACATGTAACTCCATACAAATTACAGGGATCATTACTGGGCACATTGCGGGTACTGCAAAGAGCACTTTTGGCTAACATCAGAGATTGAAACAATACTAATTTCATGAGCTTTAATCATACTTTGACTTAGGAATGGGGTCCACTCCTGTCATGGTATTAGAAATCCAAAAGAAAAGACTTGGAGAAATAACTTGCTACCTTTGTTAATGGACTACAAAGTTACTCCACAGTTGTTCCAAATAGCAAGTGAGGGATGAATTTTTTTACAAAGTAACCCAACAAAGCTTTGAAAAGTATCCCTAGAGCAATAACTATAATGATATGCCAGACATGCCTAGTATGCAGGAAAGGGTGATGAGTTACACTAATCATCAGTGTTTTATGTACAGCATTAATCATTCCTGCAGTCAGGGACTCGGACGCAGTATAGAATACAGTGCTGCACAATTGCTCTACAGCATGTGAGTATCTTTGTGTGTGTGTGTGTGTGTGTGTGTGTGTGTGTGTGTGTGTGTGTGTGTATATATGGGTCCCCTATGAAATCCCGAAAGCACAGAATCCCGACGGCCAAAATACAGAGACGAAAAGCCCGAAACCCCACATTACCGAAAGACCAGAAGTGCGAAATTCAAAATCCCGATGTTAAGGGATTTTGAGTTAGCACTTCTGGTGTTGCGGTTCAGGTAAGTATGTGTGTGTAAGTGTGTTTGTGAGGGGCTTTAGTGTGTGTAAGTGTGTGTTGTGACTGTGGTGTGTGTGTGTGTGTGTGTGTGTGTGTGTGTGTGTGTGTGTGTGTGTGTGTGTGTGTGTGTGTGTGTGAGGGACTGTAATGTGTGGGTGTGAGTTTGCCTTGTGTATATGTTTGTGCGATCTCGGAGTTAGAATAATAAAGTAGGGAGGTTTGTTTGGTTATGAGGGGAGGGTGTGTGTATGTTTGGGTGTGTGTTGTATGTATGTATTAGTTTTGCGATTTTGCGCTTTCAACGTTTCGGTAATGTGGGGTTTCAGGCTTTTTGTCTTGGTATTTTGGGTGTCGGGAGTCTGTGCATTCGGGATTTCGTAGGGGACCCATATATATATATATATATATATATATATATATATATATATATATATATATGTGTGTGTGTGTGTGTGTGTGTGTGTGTGTGTGTGTTTATATATACTCCTGCCTCCAAAAAAGAAACATGTATGGCTTGGGTAAAGAGGGTGCTATGGCATGTACCTTCACTGTAAGCATACAGCAGCAGTGGGTTATAGAAATGCAGCTAGTGTGTCTCTTCTGCAGCCAGTCTGAGTGCTCTCATCACTTGTAATCACTATATTCAGCAAGGTACGTACACTCTAACTGCTGTGTGCTTTGATCTGGGCCTCATTCCTATATTTCTGTATGGTGCACAGGCTAGTTATACTGCAGACCTTCCTGGGGTACAAGTCCTAGCTTCCTGTGCTTATGACCTATACTTTACATTCACTTGCAAATCTAGAAATACTGAAATGTCACATTTCAGTACCTCGAGACGAACATGTCAAAACTACACTACAATGAAAAAGTAAAAAATCTAACGTCAATATACTGAAAGTTCATAATATTGAATTTTCAGTATGCAACGCTCTGTTTTTTAATACACCCTCCACCACACAAACAAAAACACATACACCTTCCTCCCCACACTATAAAAAACAAACACAGCACGCACACAAAACAAAAGCAACTAATCACGTATAAGCAGAAGGGCAAGCCCCCCTACATGCCCCCACACTCCCCGCTACTTATATATACCAACTCCAAAGTCCCGCTACCATGAATAACACAACAAACTCACTGCTACACACCCTACACTTCCGTTGCACAAACACACACTACACATGTACAAAAATCACCACTTTCAACACTTACACCCTCACAATCTTACCTACCTAGCCCAACCTACTCCTAAAAACTTACCAAAAAACATAAATAATAACAAATTCCTATCCAAAACCCTTAAACAATAAACACCTAACTGAATCTCCACATATAGCCATACATCGACCGCCATCTCAAATTCCCAGACCACACTGCACCCTAAAGACAGAGCAAACCATAATGAAGACACTGCACCACCCCTACCGTGGATTCAGCAATGTAAAATTTGCTAAAATGCAGTTTCGAATAACTGCACTTTTGATATTTCTGTCTCGAGATACTGAAATGCGACATTTCCGTTTTTCAAGATTTGGAACTGAAACCATATATAGATATAGATATAAATATAGATATACAGATATATATATAGATATATGGGTACAGTGTATTTTGTCAGCCATTTACTTGACTGAGAAACAGTTTGTTGTCTTTTTAAGTCAAATTGCATTTCACTGAATGGTATGTTACAGGCTTTTCTGTGTTTAAAGGGACAGTCCCAGGGATTTTTTGTTTTGATTCAGCCTTTGTTTACGTTTCAGGTTTGCCTTCCTGAGCATGCTCCCCTTTGGCTGAGGGGGGTGGGGAAGAGTGCCTGCAGGAAGTTTCAAAGGTGTCAGCCAAATTCCATCTCAAACTGCAGTTGTACTGACAACACCTCTCCCTGTGAGCCATTCATTACTATAATCTGTGCATTTTACACATTGAGAAAAGTAGTCTTTCATGCATTTTAAGACTTTGCTGCTATTCTACAAAGCACATCAGTAATGCAAGGCTTTTAAAACATTAGTAAACAGAGTTTTTTGTTTCTTTCATTTCATATTTTATTCTGTGGTGACTGTGAAGCCTGGCCAACTACAACAATGTTATGACATGGCTTCTACTTATAGAAAGCATCTGAGTGAGGCAAACAATAATGGAAACCATATTTCTCTTCCTTTCATGTTTTACTGTGCTCTGATTTTTGAATACTAGCCTGGTGTAGTGACTTTCTGACCTGCTAATAATTCCACAGAAAACAAGCGTGTGACAGAAAGTTGGAGCATTAGTAGACACACTCTTCTGTTCCTTTTTTCAATTTCTAGTTTGATATGTGCTGATTTCTGAATTCTACTAGACAGACAAATGCACCCATTTTTGTGAGCAGGCTGCTTATACATCTGTAGAAGCATGACTAATGCAAAGTTTAAAAATTAGTATACACTCATCTTTTCCTTTCACTTCATATTTTATTTTTGCTGATTTACAGCTACTAGCCAAATGCACTTCCTAGTGTACATGCTACATCCTAGTTAAGTTACTGCACTGTATTATGTTTTCAACACTTCTTTCTCTTTTAACCTTATATCTGTATGAATGTGTTGCTAGTTCCACTGTTATTATATATAAACAAATAACTGAAATGATACTGTACAGCTTTTGGCATCATTCTAACAGTTTGCAGTACCTAACGAGTGTCTGATTCCTGGTCTGACAATGAGTAGTCCTACATGGTAACATTTAAACTGCTTCCATTCTAACTTAATCACATGACATCATACCTCTCAGCCTCTTAACACAAAAAATCTGGACAAAGCCTAAAATAATAAGGAAAAAATGCCCAAAAATAGAGACAATTTTTAAATACTGCTCTTATAAACTTAGAAAGCTGATAGAAAAACAGGACTTCTTACTGTGCATTTTCTGAAGGATATAAAGTCTGAAATTCAAATGTGTGTCATTTCTTAGTAACTGTAATCCTCAGTGATTTTCCAGAAAATCAACATTTTATGTGGAGCAGACCAAACATATGAGGCAAAAATCTGGACATTCAGGGAAAATCTGGACAGTTGAGAGGTATGCATGGTAGTTAAGATGGAGCAAAGTGACAGAAACTACAGTTGTGTAAAATCTTACTAAACAGTTGATGTCCTTCTCTCCTCTGGTGCAGTATTCAGTACAGAAGGGATGTATCATCATGACCATCCCATCGCTTGGCCAGTATAAATAAGCTTAAAAGAGATATTGGTTGTGCCGTACATCACATTTATGCTATGCACACAGAACAGGGGGCAAAAAAAGGGACTTACAAATTCAGCTACCTATAACTGCATTGCTCCAGAAGAGAACATGCGTCATAGGTCAAAGGAGTCCATACGCATCCAAAAGGAAAAAAATCCAGAACAAACAAGAGGGGGTTGGAGGGAGGGAGCAAATACTGCCACAATGAAGAGCAGGACATCTACTGTTATGGTAAGACTTTACACAACTGTACTATGTCATTCTATATCACTTGCAGTATTGGTACAGAAGGCAGAGTAAAAAAGCTCAAGTACAGAATGGGAGATAAAAGGCTGAGAACAGCCCTCAAAAAACCCACATAAAACCTGCTCTAGCCCTAAAAACTACAGTCAACTTATAATGTTTAGTAAAGGTATGCACTGAAGACCAAGTAGCAACTTTAAGCAGGGAATGGTGTCTAACCCCTTCAAGAAGGCACCAGAAGAGGCAACAGCCCTAGTGGAATGAGCTCTAACAAACGAAGTTAGAGATTTGCCATGAAAAGAATAACAAAAATAAACATTTTCACACTGAGCTGATCAAAGGAAGGACACTGAGGAAACTTGGAGCTATAATATATAACATTAAGTATCCTGTTTTTTGTTTATTTTGTTCTTTATTTCTTTGTTATTTATAGCACTTTGTGTACTGTGTATTTTTCTAGCTAGTTTCACTGTGTGTGAGGTATTAACTGGAAATTGTCCACTTTTATTAAGCATCTGTTGGGTTGTTTGTTTCTGATAACTTGTTGCAGTTAAACTCTTTTTCTAGAGGCTCCTTTAGCTGTTTAAAACTTTCATTTAAAGGCTCACTGCTGCTTTTCAGCTGTGAGAAACATTTCTGCAGTTTGTTCTAAGTAGTGGGGATATTTGTAGCATTTCCATATTCAGGCATGTATTTGGGCCTAGTGTTTGTGGAGGCTGTGTGTCTGAGCACATATTCAGGGACATCTTGGTTTAGCCAAAGCCATCAGGCATTTCAGTGAGAGAATTGTTTGAGGTCATTGGCTGACTGAGGTCACCTGGACTACAGCTTAGACTAAGCACCTCATTGGTTCTTTTGAGATTTCTTTCTTAAAAGCTGTCTCAGGTTTCAACTTTCTATTACCTAAGAAATTCAGTTGTGAGTGTTCTGCCATTTCACACTGAACTGATCAAAGGAAGGACACTGAGGAAACTCGGAGCTATAATATATAACATTAAGTATCCTGTTTTTGTTTATTTTGTTCTTTATTTCTTTATTTATAGCACTTTGTGTACTGTGTATTTTTCTAGCTAGTTTCACTGTGTGTGAGGTATTAACTGGAATGTGTCCACTTTTATTAAGCATCTGTTGGGTTATTTGTTTCTGATAACTTGTTGCAGTTAAACTATTTTTCTAGAGGCTCCTTTAGCTGTTTAAAACTTTCATTTAAAGGCTCACTGCTGCTTTTCAGCTGTGAGAAACATTTCTGCAGTTTGTTCTAAGTAGTGGGGATATTTGTAGCATTTCCATATTCAGGCTTGTATTTGGGCCTAGTGTTTGTGGAGGCTGTGTGTCTGAGCACATATTCAGGGACATCTTGGTTTAACCAAAGCCATCAGGCATTTCAGTGAGAGTGAATTGTTTGAGGTCATTGGCTGACTGAGGTCACCTGGACTACAGCTTAGACTAAGCACCTCAATGGTTCTTTTGAGATTTCTTTCTTAAAAGCTGTCTCAGGTTTCAACTTTCTGTTACCTAAGAAGTTCAGTTGTGAGTGTTCTGCCATTTCACACTGAGCTGATCGAAGGAAGGACACTGAGGAAACTCGGAGCTATAATATATAACATTAAGTATCCTGTTTTTTTGTTTATTTTGTTCTTTATTTCTTTATTTATAGCACTTTGTGTACTGTGTATTTTTCTAGCTAGTTTCACTGTGTGTGAGGTATTAACTGGAATGTGTCCACTTTTATTAAGCATCTGTTGGGTTGTTTGTTTCTGATAACTTGTTGCAGTTAAACTCTTTTTTCTAGAGGCTCCTTTAGCTGTTTAAAACTTTCATTTAAAGGCTCACTGCTGCTTTTCAGCTGTGAGAAACATTTCTGCAGTTTGTTTCCCACCCTCCCTGTTGGTATAGTGTTTTCATAGTTGGTGCCTTTGCAGTTGCCTGCCCCTAGTGTAAATTTGATCTGGGACCCTCCTCCCAGTCTTGTGTCATTACCTCATTCTACCCAGTACAGGGAGAACATTTGAGAAGGCCAATCAGCTTAGTTTCTGCTACTCCTTTCTCTCTTTCCTTTCTCTCTTTCCACTTAAAAAAAATATATATCTGCTTTTACTGTATTTGTGTTTCTTCCTACTTTATTTTGATTTTGCGTAATCTTAAAAGTACTCAATTATATTTATTACTGCTTGGTGTAACTCATTCTAAGCCTTTTAGTTTAAGCACTTGGGCTTCAGACCAGTTGTTTTACATTAAGAAGGTTTGTGGTCTGCACTGTAGTGGCAGAACAGGTAGCTTACATCCTTCTAAGTTGGGAACTGCTGATTGAGGGCTCAGTGTCTGTTATTCTAAAAGTGTATTAATTCTGGTTTAAGCACTTGGGCTTCAGGCCAGTTATTTTACATTAAGAGGGTTCATGGTCTGCACTCTTGTGGGAGGAGAGGCTGGACTCTGCCCTTCTGAGCTGGGAATTTCTAGTTAAAGGCTTATAGTGCCTGCATATTTGAACTGCTTCTTACTGAAATTGGTACCCCTTGTTTGCTGTAGCATAGACTAAATCCAGGCCTGCTGAATCTAGCTTTGTTTGTATAACTTGATCACTAATCCAGGCATTCTTTAAAGTATTCAATTGTATTTATTACTGCTTGGTAGTAACTTGATTAAAGTGTAGCTATCATTCTAAGTCTTTTGAATTAAGCACTTGGGCTTCAGACCAGTTGTTTTACATTAGGAAGGTTTGTGGCCTGCACTGTGGTGGCAGGACAGGTAGCTTACATCCTTCTAAGTTGGGAACTGCTGATTGAGGGCTCAGTGTCTGTTATTCTAAAAGTGTATTAGCTCTGGTTTAAGCACTTGGGCTTCAGGCCAGTTATTTTACATTAAGAAGGCTCGTGGTCTGCACTCTTGTGGGAGGAGATGCTGGACTCTGCCCTTCTGAGCTGGGAATTTCTGGTTAAAGGCTTATAGTGCCTGCATATTTGAACTGTTTCTTACTGAAATTGGTACACCTTGTTTGTTGTAGCATAGACTAGATCCAGGCCTGCTGAATCTAGCTTTGTTTGTATGCTTGTTGTTTGTTTGCTTGTTATTTCCGTGAAATGCTAATTCCACCTAAAACGCGGCTTTTCAGCACTTCTGTGGATCCCTAGTGATATCTGCATTGCTTACTGTACTTATTTCCTTGTTTCACTTGAAAGAAAGTTACTGTTTGTCGTTTTTGCATTTAAGTTACCTGTAACACATTGCATTTAAGTTACCTGGCACTTGCTCACTAAGTCAGCACTAGAAAATTAAAAGCACTACACCCTCACAAACTCCCCTTGAGTAGCTTGTTCCCCATTGGCCCTTTTTTTTCAATTATAAAGGAATTCCCAATACTATTCTAGCATGTCCAAAGGTCAGTCGTCAATCTCTTCTCCAGTCCAGCTGGTGAATCTGGGAATCTTGAGGCAATGTTACAACTGCCTCATGTACACAGACAACCCTCTCCTCCTCCCAACAAATTCCAAAACATGTGAGAGATGCAACCATATAGCCAAACTGGAGGCTAAGCTCTCTCAACTCAGTACTGGTGTAACCAGTCAGGAGGAGACGGAAACCACACTCACTACAATTCCAGTCTCACACAGACCTACCACGACAGAAAACCAAACACATAAACACAAAAACATACTCGGAGGCTCTAAATAAAAATCTGCCTAAGCAGCAGAGACCTCCAAAGCAGACACCCAAGCAACCGCTACCCCAAAACAAAACATGTGCAACACATAGCTCACAAAGCCAGTGTGCCAAACAGTCACACCTGCTACACTTGTAATAGGTGACTATCGTCAGGCACACTGACGTCCCGCTCACCAGGCTGAACAAGGAGAAGGTCACGGTGAGCTGCCTGTTGGGTGCTAGGATCCGCCACATAACACACGCACTCAGGTCACTCCAAGGCAAGTACAAATATGACTCAGTCATTGTCCATGCTGGTGTGAATGACCTGAGACGTACCTCCCTGGACTACATGAAAAGAGACATTGAGGAGCTCTCTGAGCATGTAGCCCAGGCCGGTATGACCCTGACCTTGAGTAGCATCTTACCCTCACCAAGAATGATGCCACAATATGAAGACAAGATGATCAATTTCAACAATTGGCTTAAGTATTGGTGTCATTCAAAGGGGATCCAGTGCCTGTCAGCCTGGGATGACATGCTCGACAAGCCATGATGCTTCACTAAGAACAGCTTGCACCTGTCACCCCTGGGTTTTTGGATATTGGCAAAGGCTCTTGCTACCCCCATAGTGCCTTTTTTAGGCATGGCTCAAAAGACAAATCCACCTCCATAGGTATCACAAGGGATAAAAAACTAAGAGTAATGCTACTCAACGCCAGAAGTCTAAACCTCAAGATGCACGCACTCGAAACTCTCCTTAGCATGGAGAACATCGATATCTGTGCAGTAACAGAAACCTGGTTCAAGGCTCCTGAGAGCACCCCAGCACTACCAGGTTATACCTCATACCATGTTTTTCGGCCCCAAAACTTGGACTGTACCACAAAAGGAGGGGGGAGTATCAATATTCATCAAAGATACCCACACCTCCAGGTTGGTGGCACAGCACGAAGCATCATAGACTATCCATGTGCAACTAACAGTGGGTAAAACTGCCTTCCAGTTTATAGCCTGCTACAGACCACCCTCCCAAACCCAGGAACCCCACTCAGTCTTCCTGAGAACACTGGAAAATATGAAGGTCTCTCCAAACACCATTATATTGGGCGACTTCAACTACCCAAACATAGACTGGGAGCATTACTCTAGCTCCAACACCCTAGCCCAAAGGTTCCTAGAATTTATAAACTCAAATGCTATGGAACAACTTGTTACCACTCCCACAAGATGGGAAAACATACTGGACCTGATCATCACCAACATGGGGACTCTATGCTCCAGACCAGAAGTGTATCCCTCACTGGTAAGATCAGACCATAAACTAATCTCACTGGATATTCACATCCCGACCCCACCCCTGCCCAGAAAACCACAGTGAAAAACTTCTCTAAAGCAAATTTCACACTCCTCAAAACTGAGGTGGAATCCTTCAAAGCCCCCGGGCCTGTGGAAAATACGGCCCAGACTGCAGAATCCTTTATAAACGCATTCTATGAACACCTTCAGGAATGCATGGATCATGCAATCCCAAATAAAACCAAGACCCAATCCTCCAAAGGCAGACGTCCTGTCTTGTGGACCCCAGCCATAAACAAACTATACAATAGAAGGAGGAAGCTACTACATGATAGAGCAAAATCCCAAAAAGGGAAGGCATCTCTGATCAGTATTAGCAAAAAACTACAGGCACTCATAAAATCGTCTAAGGCCAGCTTCGAGAGAAAAATTGCACAGGACACTAAGGATAATCACAAGGCTTTCTTTAGTTATGTTAGGAACCTGGGTGGGAATTCCCAGGTATGCTCAGAATTAGTACAAAATGACAATAAATACACCAAACCCACAGACATTGCCAACATCCTAGCTGACAGATTCAGCACAAACTCCCCCCCCCTTCCCCAACAAAAGGGCAAATATCTATCCCAGCAGAGTGCTGCCCTCCTGACATCTCGATGCTCAGGTAAGAGCCACCCTCTCCAAAGCAAAAAACACAGCATCAATGGGACCAGACGGTGTCCCGGGCTGCGTCCTACATGAACTCCAAGAAGAGCTAAACCCAAACATAAAACTACTGTTCATTCTCAGCCTTACTACAGGATATTTACCCAAAGAGTGGCGTATAGCAACAGTGGTCCCTCTCCACAAAGGTGGTGCCTCAACAGATCCTGGAAACTATCGCCACATAAGCCTGACTAGCTTGGTCTGAAAAGCTATGGAAAGGATCA